>NC_045970.1:2289084-2435533 GCF_010909765.2 Amblyraja radiata
TAGAAAATAGAAAATAGGTGCAGGAGTAGGCCATTCAATATGCACCGTCATTCAATATGATCATGGCTGATCATCCAACTCAGTATCCTGTACCTGCCTTCTCTCGGGGTGTTGGTCGGGGTGGGACTAGTGTAGATGGGGCATGTTGGTCGGAGTGGGACTCGTATAGACCACACCGACCAACATGCCCCATCTACACTAGTCCCACACCGACCAACATGCCCCATCTACACTTGATGCCACATCTACACTTGATGTGTAGGGCCGAAGGGCCTCTTTCCACGCTGTATCACTCTATGACTATGACTCCCTCTCTCCCCTTCCCCCTCTCTCCCTCCATTCTCCTCTCTCTCTCCCCATGAACACAATGGCGCCAACCCTGACCCCGTCTCTGGTTCAATAGTTGCCCAAATGACGCCAACCCTGACCCGTGACCCTGGCGTTGTCCACCCCTGCCCCGTGCTATCGGCCACAACGTCATCACGTCTCCGGCCGTTGACCCTCGACAACGTCGCATCCCGTGGCCCCGCCCTCCGAGCGCCCGCGACATCATCATGTTCGCGCGGCCCCGCCCATCGTCCGCCTTCGACGTCATTGCGCAAACTTCGGCCTCGCCCACCGACGTCACCGCGTCTCAGACCTCGCCCATCCATTACCCCTCGACATCATCGCGCAACCGTCGCCCACCGTCTGCCTTCCGACGTCATCACAACTTATAGATTCCAATCTAATTGGAAACTAATTACCAATCAAGCAATAGACTATCAGTCTATTACCAGGGGACACAAGGAACTGCAGATGCTAGAAACTGCAGATGCTAGCAAAACACAAAGTGCTGGAGGAACTCAGTGGGTCAGGCAGCATCTGCGGAGGGATTGGACAATCATTGTTTCAGTTCGGGATCCTTCTTCAAACTGTTTGTAATGGGGGAAGAAAGCTGGAAAGGGGAGGTGGGGTGGGACAAAGTTTGGAACATGATCGGTAGATACAGGTGAGGGGGTAGTTTTATTTGCAGATGGATGGAGCAAGTGAGAAAGATGTGAGGCGTAAAGGAGACAAAAGGGCGTCAGGTAGGGAGAGAAATGGAGGAGTGAAATGTAAAGCAAGAGGGAGGGGAAAGAGGGGGCGATAAAAGGTCAGTGAGGGATTTTGGGATGGGAGTGTATGAAGGAAGGTAAAGGAGCAGGGTGACTGGAGAAGTGGGAGATTACTCATCTTTACCAATCTCTATACAGTTTATGACTTACATTGACTTACACTTCTGTCCTTTTCCCAGATATGCTTAGTCAGGAGTCAATAGTATTTGATGACCGGATGTGCTGGCAATGGAGTAATGAAATTCTTACTTGTTGCAGCTTGGCAGGCCTGTTAATGCAACAACACACAAATATATAATGATCAATAAATGAATAACAGTAAAACTTGGTACATAGGGCAGCAAGGTGCCGCAGCGGTAGAGTTGCTGCCTTACAGCGCTTGAGCCCCGGGTTCGATCCCGACTACGGGTGCTGTCTGTACGGAGTTTGTACGTTCTCCCTGTGACCTCGCGGGTTTACTCCGAGATCTTTGGTTTCCTCCCCCACACTACAAAGACGTACAGGTTTGTAGGTTCATTGGCTTGGCGTATGTGTAAATTCTCCCTAGTGTGTGTAGGATAGCAGTAATGTGCCGGGATCGCTGGTCGGTGCGAACTCGGTGGGCAGAAGGGCCCGTTTCCACGCAGTATCTCTAAACTAAACTAAATTAGAACCAAAGTCGGCAGTGCAATCAAAAACACAGTCCATAGAAGATCATGGATCGGTCGTACCCTCTACAGGTGCTGCCTGACCTGCTGAGTTTGTCCAGCACGCTGTTTTGCTCAAGATACCAGCATCTGCAGTTCCTTGTTTCTCCATAGAAAATCATAGTCCAGGTTAATGTTGAACAATGTTCAGGGTTACAGGGAAGAAGCTGTTCTTGAACCTGACAGTCATGGTTTGCAAACTCCTATACTGTTTTCCTGCCCCAATGGTTTCTAGTGCAAAACAATGGTCTGGACGAGAAAATATTATGGAATAAAACCCATAAAATCTTAATCATGAGATCTCCATCACAGGTACTGACCTCCTCGCCATCAAATGGAGGTGGTGCTACCTCAAAAAGGCAGCCAAGATCATCAAGGACCCACACCAGCCTGACTACGCTCTTACTTCATTCCTGCCATCAGGAAAAAGGTTTAGGGGTCTGAAAACCATGATGTCCAGTTTCAGGAACAGCTTTTTCCAAAAGAACAATTGGACTCTCGAACATTACATGTGTAAGAGGGAACTGCACATGCTGGTTTAAAACTAAAATAGACAAAAAATGCTGGAGTAACTCAACGGGACAGGCAGCATTTCTGGAGAAAAGGAATGGGTGACATTTTGGGTGAAGTTTGAAGAACTGTCTGAAGTTTGAAGAACTGTCTGAAGAAGTGTCTCGACCCAAAACGTCACCCATTCCTTCTCTCCAGAGATGCTGCCTGTCCTGCTGAGTTACTCCAGCATTTTGTGTTTATTACATTTTGTGAACATTATAAATAGCAACTGAACTTCGAACTACATACTAACATGGTTGCACTTGCGTTCAGTATTTTGTTTTGTTTTGCTACATATTGTCAAACCTGTTGTGCTGCTGCAAGTAAAAATGCCAATGTTCCGTTTTGGTACATATGACAATTAAACATTGTTGTCTTTCTTGACCCCCTCAGATAAATAACAAACATCAAGGTGTGAAGATGGGTCCAGAACTGAATCATCATCCTTCCACCTCCCTCTGAACAAGGGTCTCGACCCGAAATGTCACCCATTCCCTCTCCCGAGATGCTGCCTGTCCTGCTGAGTTGTTCCAGGTTTATGTGTCTATCTTTGGTTTAAACCAGCATCTGCAGTTCCTTCATACACCTTCCACCTCCCTCCGCAGATACTGCCCAACCTGCTGAGTTCCTCCAGCAGTTTGTCTTTTACTCACGATTCCAGCATCTGCAGTCTCATGTCACCAATTTGAAGGAGAGATGGCGATCAGTTTATTTTTTAATAATAATTGCTTCATCAATAGCTGACAAGGATGACTTCACCAGCACCATGGCATCATGAAAATCCTGACCTGTTATGATGCAGCAGGTAAGGATATAATTGTTCTGTTGTTGGTTCATATGACAATTAAACACTCTTGACTCTTGTTTGCAAATGAATGTTGATGAGCCAGTAGTGAAACTGCTCTCCTCTTTAAAACTTTGGTTGGATAGGTAGATAGAGTGGTAGAGGCAAGATAGACACAAAACACTCAGCGGGACAGGCAGCATCTCTGGAGAGAAGGAATGGGTGACGTTTCGGGTCGAGACCCTTCCTCAGACTCAAAGTGGCAGAGAGCTGTATGGATATGCTTGACTTCATTGAGTGGAGCACTGAGTATAAAGGGCCTGTCCCACTTGGCGATTTTTTCTGCGACTGCCGGCGTCATATGAGTGTCGCCAAAATATTTTGAACATTTCAAAATCCAGCAGCGACAAAAAAAATGTTGCGATGTTTGAAAAAACACTGCAGGTTAATACGTCATCATGCCGCAAATTTTACGGTGACCTGATACGTCAGTCAATGATGCCGGCAGTCGCCGAAAAACATCGCCAAGTGGGACAGGCCCTTAAAAGTCAGGCAGTCATCCTGCAGCTCTATACGGCTGGTTAGGCTTTAGTTGGAGTATTGCGTGCCATTCTGGTCACCTCTTTACAGGAAAGATTGGAGGTTTCGGAGAGGGTGCAGAAGAGATTTACTGCATTGCTGCCTGGATTAGCTATAAGGAGAGGTTGAACACTTGGATTGTTTTCAGTGGAGCCACAGAGGCTGAGGGGAGACCTGATGGAAGTATATAAAAATATGTGAGGCATAGATAGGGTAGACAGTCAAAACCTTTTTTCCCCAGGGTGGAAATGTCAAAAACCAAAAGGCTTAGCTTTAAGGAGCGAGAGTGGTATTCAAAGCAGATATGTGGGGCAGATTATGTTAGAACAGAGGTTGATGGGTGCCTAGAACACACTGCCAGGGGTGGTGGTGGAAGCAGATACGATAGTGGCATTAAAGAGCATTTTAGATAGGCACCTAAAAATGCTGGGAATGGAGGAATATAGATCATGTGTAGGCAGAGAATATTGGTTTAACTTGGCATCATGTTTGGCACGGACATTGTGGGCTGAAGGGCATGTTCCTATGCTGTACTGTTCTATGCTTAACCAGTGCTATATAAATGGAACCCAATTTAACCCCCAGACATTTGGAGGGAGTTTTCACTCATGGGTCCAGAAGCAAAAATTAATTCCAAATCCCTTCATATTTTCCTACGTTAATTAGCACTTCCATGCCTCCAGCTCCATTGGAACGAACCCACAAGGGAACACCATGCCTCATTAAACCCAACATCTTTACACCTTCGCTTAATTAACCTTTAACACGTAACTGTAAATAGAGCACAGTGTGAAGCACTGTGGGATATGATCTTTTTGCCAGATGTCAGACTGGTCATAACTCACTCACGGCAAGTGAAAGTCATTTTATTGGGCAAGTTTGCCCATATCCGAGGCAGATTAGCAGTTATCGACCACTTAGCAGTTATCGACCACTTAGCAATGATTAGAGCAATTGGCTGGGACACACTTGTAAATCAATTGTTTCGAGCTATGTGTGCATTTCTTTCAAATTATAAGCACTACACAATCTTGGTATTGGTTTATTATTGTCACATGAACTGAGATGCAGCAGAAAAACATTTTGGTTTGACAGAGTCAAACTGCAGAGGCCAGGAGGGAGTCAGAACGCTGGATCTGTGAGGCAGAGAGCGGCACGGTGGTGCAGCGGTCGAGTCGCTGCCTTATAGCGCTTGCAGCACCGGTGATCCGGGTTCCATCCCGACTACGGGTGCTGTCTGTAGGGAGTTTGTAGGTTCTCCCCATGGCCTGCGTGGGTTTTCTCTGAGATCTTCGGTTTCCTCCCACACTCCAAAGACATACAGATATGCAGGTCAATGGGCTTGGTAAATGTAAAAATTGTCCCTAGAGCGTGTAGCATATGCGGGATCGCTGGTCGGTCGCTTGGCCTGTTTCTGCGCAAGTTTAAACTAAACTAAAGTCATAGAAAGATACAGCATGGAAACAGGCTCTTCAGCTCACCAAATCCATGCAGATAATTGAGGGAACCCCTGTTCGTTACGGAGCTGGAGCTGCTGTCTGTGAGGGAATCCCCGTTCCAGCGCAGGTCCGCAGAAACAGCAGGTACAGCAAGTACAGTACCTGGAAACAAAGGGGAAGCCTCCATTGTGTCCGGAAACGTGGCCGTCGGGCAGGACATCAGGTCAGAATGAAGCGCAGGGGCCTTCGGCCCCCTCTCCCAACTATCCTACTGGCTAATGCACAGTCCCTTGAAAACAAAGTGGAGGACTTAAGGGCAAGACTACTTTATCAAAGGGAGCTGAGGGAATGCTCTGTGTTCTGTTTCACAGAGACATGGCTCACCCCCAGCTCCCCAGACTCAGCGGTCCAGCCTGAAGGGTTATCCATCCACCGCATGGACCATACCCTGGCATCTGGGAAAGGGAGAGGAGGGCGCGTCTGCCTCATGGTCAACTCTGCATGGTGTTCCGACGTGGCAGTCCTGTCCAACTCCTGCTCTCCACACCTCGAACATCTGGCGGTGAAGTGCCGTCCCTTCTACCTCCCGAGAGAATTCACCTCCGTTATCCTGACCGCGGTCTACATCCCACCCCAGGCAGACGTCCGTCTGGCACGTCGTGGTCAACAAACACCAGACGTCTTACCCCGAGGCATTTACCACCATTGCTCGGGACTTCAATAAGGCGAACCTCAAGAAATCACTCCCCAACTTCAACCAACATGTCTCCTGCTGCACCAGAGGACCTAACACCCTCGACCACTGCTACACCACCATCAAGAATGCCTATCGTTCTATCCCTCGCCCTCACTTCGGTAAGTCCGACCATACCGCGGTGCTGCTTCTTCCTGCCTACAAGCAGCAATTAAAGAGCGCACCCCCAGAAGTGAGGACAGCACAGAGCTGGTCGGGGGGGGGCAGAAGAACAACTCCAGGACTGTTTGGAGTCTGTAGACTGGGCAATGTTCAAGGACTCGGCAACGGACTTGAACGAATATGCCACAGTCGTTACAGACTTCATAAAGAAATGTGTGGAGGACTGCATCCCTACAAAAACCTTCCGAGTGTTTCCCAATCAGAAACCTTGGATGAACTTTGAGATCCGCACTCTCCTGAAGTCCAGACACAGGGCATTCACATCCAACGATACAGTGGCCTACATGAAGACCAGATACGACCTTGGTAAGGCCATCAAAAAGGCCAAAAGGGACTTCTGCTCCAAACTGGAGGACGAGACAGATGTTCGGCAGCTGTGGCAGGGTCTGAATGCAATCACCTCCTACAAGGCAAAACCAGGAGGCAGCTCGAATGCCGGTGTAACATCACTCCCTGACGAGCTCAATGCGTTTTACGCACGCTTTGACAGGGAGAATACTGATGTGCCTTCCCGATCCCCCATTCGCTGTGATGGCATTTCAGTCTCAGTCACAGAGGCCGATGTCAGGAAATCCTTCAGAGGGGTGAACCCCCGAAAAGCACCTGGACCTGATGGTATACCCGGCCGTGTTCTAAAAACCTGTGCGGACCAACTGGCGGGAGTTTTTACGGACATTTTCAACCTCTCACTTCTGAGGTCTGAGGTCCCCACCTGCTTTAAAAGGGCATCAATTATACCGGTGCCCAAGAAGAGTAAGGTGACGTGCCTCAATGACTATCGACCAGTGGCACTAACGCCGGTGGTGATGAAGTGCTTTGAGAGGTTGATCATGGAGCAAATCAACTCCTACGTCGACAAATACCTGGACCCACTGCAGTTCGCATACCGCCACAACAGATCAACTGTGGATGCGATCTCGCTGGCCCTCCACTCCGCACTGGACCACTTGGACAACAAAAACTCATATGTCAGGCTGTTATTCATTGATTACAGCTCGGCATTTAACACAATCATCCCCTCCAAACTGGTTACCAAACTCGCAGAACTGGGTCTCTGCGCATCCCTCTGCAACTGGATCCTCGACTTCCTCGTCCACAGACCACAGTCTGTTCGTATTGGTGGAAATGTGTCAGCCTCAACAACAATCAACACGGGAGCACCTCAAGGCTGCGTGCTCAGCCCCCTGCTGTACTCACTCTATACCCATGACTGCGTAGCGAACCACAGTGCGAACTCCATCATCAAGTTCGCTGACGACACCACTATTGTGGGGCGTATCACTGATGGGGATGAGTCAGAGTACAGAAGAGAGATCGAGCAACTGTCCATATGGTGCCAGCGCAATAACCTGGCCCTGAACACCAGCAAAACCAAGGAACTGATTGTGGACTTTGGAAGGAGTAGGAGGGGGACCCACAGCCCCATTTATATCAACGGGTCGATGGTTGAAAGGGTCAAGAACTTCAAATTCCTGGGGGTGCACATCTCTGAAGATCTTTCCTGGTCCGAGAACACGAACGCAATTATCAAAAAGCTCATCAGCGCCTCTACTTCCTGAGAAGATTACGGAGAGTCGGATTGTCAAGGAAGACTCTCTCTAACTTCTACAGGTGCACAGTCGAGAGCATGCTGACCGGTTGCATCGTGGCTTGGTTCGGCAATTTGAGCGCCCTGGAGAGGAAAAGACTACAAAAAGTAGTAAACACTGCCCAGTCCATCATCGGCTCTGACCTTCCTTCCATCGAGGGGATTTATCGCAGTCGCTGCCTCAAAAAGGCTGGCAGTATCATCAAAGACCCACACCATCCTGGCCACACACTCATCTCCCTGCTACCTTCAGGTAGAAGGTACAGGAGCCTGAAGACTGCAACAACCAGGTTCAGGAATACCTACTTCCCCTCAGCCATCAGGCTATTAAACCTGGCTCGGACAAAACTCTGATTATTAGCAACCACTTTCTGTTATTTGCACTACCAGTTTATTTATTCATGTGTGTATATATTTATATCATGGTATATGGACACATTTATCAGTTTTGTAGTAAATGCCTACTATTTTCTGTGTGCTTAAGCAAAGCAAGAATTTCATTGTCCTATACAGGGACACATGACAATAAAGTCACGAACTTGAACTTGAACTTGACTAAAGATACAGCATAGAAACAGGCCCTTCAGCCCACCGAGTTCACGTCAACCATTGATCACCCGATAATATTAGTTCTATGTTATCCCACTTTCGCATCCACTCCCTACATACTAGGGGCAATTTTCCGAGGGCAAGTCTTTGGGATGTGGGAGAAACTGGAGTAACAAAAGGAAACCCATATGTTCACAGGGAGAACATACAAACTCCACACTGACAGCACAAGAGGTCAGGATCGAACCGGGGTCTCTGTAGCACTGAGGCAGCGGGTCTACCGGCTGTGCCACTGTGGCGTCACATACCAGGCCAGAAATGGGTCAACTAACAATCAAGAGGCTAGATCTCTTCTGCAGAGAAGGATATGGGCAGCACAGCGGCACAGTTGGAACAGCTGCTGCCTCACAGATCCAGCGTCCCGACTCCATCCTGACCTTGGCTGCTGTATGCGTGGAGTCTGCACGTTCTCTCTGTGACCCCGCAGGTTTCCTCCGGGTGCTCGTTTCCGCTCACATCCCAAAGACTTGCGGGTTTGTAAATTAATTAGCCTCTGTAGATTGGACCTGATGGAAGGCAATTGCCAGACCCTGGGAGGGTGCAGAGATGGTGGGAAACTTGGCAGGAATAAGGTGGGATTTGTGTGGTGCAAATTGGTGCTTGTTTCTCCATTCCCTACATATCCATGAGTCGATCCAAACACCTCTTCAACCTCACTATTGTATCTACATCCACCATCACCCCTGGCAGTGTTACAGGCACCCATCACACTGTGTAAAGAAAACCTTGCCTCCCATTCATGTCCTTTGTGTTTTGCTACTGAAATAAATAAATAGCAGGCCAGGGTTGTGGGAGGATGCAGATTAGTACATTGACTGATACCTCCGCAAGCTCTTTCCAAACCAGCATTAATGAGCCAGATGGGCAAGCACACCAATGTACAGTTAGGGATTTGTATTCTGCCCTGTGATTCATTCACATAATGTATCCAAATGCTTGGCATGTTTCAACATGGAACATCTATCTTTTTAACAGAATGGTGAATGCAGAGCAGATGTAATTGGAGTTTGATTAATGCATGAATGTTTCGGATTTTTAGTTTCAGTCACTGCCCCAAATTGAAAGTGTAATGGTGTATTTTTCCCTCTTCAGCTCATAGATGCTTTCATAAAGTAAGCAAACAACGCCTCCACTTTTTTTTGGAAGTTTAAAGCGGTTCGGTATGTCGCCGAATACTTGAACAAACATCTACAAATGCGCTGTAGAAAGTAATGAAAAATGAACTGCATATGCTGGTTTATACCAAAGGTAACACTCAAAATGCTGGAATACCATGGCGGGTCAGCAGCATATCTGGAGAAAATGCAGAGAAAACATAGGGTGATCCGTTGTGGGGGGCGAGGCCACCGAGAACAAAGGGGAACCATTGGGGACTAATTAGAATGGTTTGTCAAGGGCCTGTCCCACTTATGCGACTTTTTTGGCGACTGCCGGCACCCGTCATAGGTCGTTACAGTTCGCCGAAAAATGTTAACATGTTGAAAATCCAGCGGCGACCAGAACAAGGTACGACTCTTTGGGCGACTACTCACGACCATACAGGCTTCACCCCGCGACATGTCACCAGGTTGTCGCCTGTATGGTTGTGAGTAGTCTCCTTGTCACCCAAAGAGTCGTAGCGTCTTTCTGGTCACTGCTGAATTTTCAACATGTTGAAAATTTTCGGAGACCTATGATGGGTGCCGGCAGTCGCCAAAAAAGTCTCGTAAGTGGGATAGGCCCTTAACTTTGTCGGCGGCCTATATGTGGCCACTCTTTGCATACCTGTATATGCAAAACAAAGGATCCTACTGTGACATGTCACATGTGATTATCATTCATTCACAATGAACTTGAGTTAATATGTATATATATTTTAAAATATTGAATCTCTGCAGAATCCCTCGGAAAATAGTAAAGGGATATCTGACCTGTCACTGCGTGGTTGAGGAAGGCAGGGTTTTATGAGCGATGAATATCATGACCAACGGTCTAGTCTTAGCTGAGAGGACTCTCCACCACAGTCATCTTCACTGCTGAATTTATCTGTGATAACATCCGAATAAAATCAGTGCTGGTTACAGGAAGGTTACCCTTCAAGAAACACAAAACAGAGTTAACATGTAGCTAGTCCTCAATTCTTGTCCTACAATTCTTTTCTATAGGGTGATTTCACGAAAGGTCACTGGGTCATAGATCCTCACCCACGTGACCGCAAAATCCAACTGGGGTACAAACGTCACTTCCAGTACATGTTATTGATGCTGAAAACGCGAACTTTCAAACCTGTTAAAAACCGCGAAAACGGCCCGTTTTTGAGCTGTAAATTACTGTGCCAGTCGGGGTGACCGCGAGGCACAGCTATCTTACTTTAGCGTCCCGAAGATAAAGAAAAACGAAGGTAAAGACAAGAGAGCGCTGAAGGGAAAATAACAGCGGAAGTTGTTGGCCGTGCAGATATAAAGATCGAAAATATCGGGATTTTATCGCGTTTGCTCACTGCATTTCATCAAAACATCAATAATGCCTTAGTTTTGATGCAGCGAGCAAACGCGATAATTCCCGATATTTTCGATCTTTATATCTGCACGGCCAACAACTTCCGCTGTTATTTTCCCTTCAGCGCTCTCTTGTCTTTACCTTCGTTTTTCTTTATTTTCTGTACTCTAAAGTAAGTTTTTTAACAGGTTTGAAAGTTCGCGTTTTCAGCATCAATAACATGTACTGGAAGTGACGTTTGTACCCCAGTTGGATTTTGCGGTCACGTGGGTAAGGATCTATGATCCAATGACCTTTTGTGAAATCACCCTATACCAAAAGCAAAAACATTGTTCCCAGATTACTCCTAGCTCCTTTTTACAGAACTTAGATTAGTGCAGAAATTAGAAACAAAGAACTGCAGATGCTGGTGACAAGAACAAAAGGACACAATGTACTGGAATAGCTCAGAGGGTCAGGCAGCATCCCCAGAGTCTGAAGAAAAGTCCCGACCCGAAACTTAATCTATCCACATTCTACAGGGATGCTGTCTGACCTGCTGAGTTATTCCAGTTCTTTGTGCTGTTTTTTAAATATAACAGTACAGCAGAGGAACAGGCCCTTCAGCCCACAATGTCCGTGCTGAACATTATGCCAAGTTAAAGTAATCTCCTCTGCCTGCGTGTGATCCATGTGCCCATCCAAAAGCCTCTTAAATGTTACTATTGTATCGGCCTCCACCACCAGTACATTCCAGACACTCATCTTTGTGTATAAAAGCTTTCCCTTGCACATCTTCTTTAAACTTTGCCCCTCTCACCTTAGAGTTATGCTATTAGTGGGAGAGTCTAGAACAAGAGGCCAGAGCCTCAGAATAGAAGAACGTACTTTGGTCAGATGGTGATGAATCTGTGGAATTCAGTGCCACAGACGGCTGTGGAGGCCGTCAATGGATATTTTTCAGGCGGAGATTGTCAGATTCTTGATTAGTACGGGTGTCAGAGGTTATGAGGCGCAGATAGGAGAATGGGGTTGAGAGGGAAAGATTTATCAGCCATGATTGCGTGGTGGAATAGACTTGATGGGCTGAATGGCCTAATTCTGCTCCGAGAACTTATGGACATGACATTGCAGAGAAAACAAACCAAGTTATTCCAACCTCTTATCTCTAACACCCTCTAATCCAAGCATCATTCTGGTAAACCTCCTCTGCACCCTTTTCAAAGCCACCACATCCCTCCTGTAATGGGGCGACCAGAACTGCCACAACACTCCAAATGTGGTCTAACCAAAGTCTTCCTTTGTGCTCACATTATTAACATGATGTTGCCACAGTTACTAGCTCTGGAGGAGAGTTTCACAGCTCCACAGCTCTCAGTGAAGAGGATTCTATTCCCCAACAGCATCAGTCTCCTATTTTTAAAGTAGACACAAGAAACGGCAGATGTTGGTTTACCACAAAAGACACAAAGTGCTGGAGTAAATCAACGGGTTAGGTAACATGTCTGGACAACATGGATTAGTGATGTTTCGAGTGAAAAAGGGTCCCAACCCAAAAAATCACCTGCCCCTGCTCTCCAGAGATACTGCCTGATCCACCGAGAATGCATCACCTGTGGTGGTGGTGGAGGCAGATGGTGGTGGTGGTGGAGGCAGGTGGTGGTGTTTAAGAGGTTTTTAGAAATGCACATAGAAGTGCAGGGAATAGAGGGATATGGATTATGTCCAGGCAGATGAGATTAGTTCAGCTAAGCATCATGTTCAGCATAAACATTGCGGGCCGAAGGGGCTGTTCCTGTGTTGTACTATTCTATGTTCATATAGTTCTCAACATTGCAGTGTAACAGTTCCACAGACAAAGCCCAGTGTCCACAATGGAGTAGATGTCAATCGGACAGTACTAGTTTATGGAAGGGCCATTCAGTAGCCTGATAAGGGTGGCACAGCAGTAGAGTTGCTGCCTTGCAGTGCCAGAGAACGGGTTAAATCCTGACTATGGGTGCTGTCTGTACGGAGTTTGTACAGCCTCCGTGACCATGTGGGTTTTCACGGGGTGCTTCGGTTTCCCCCTACACTCCAAAGACATGCAGGTTTGTAGGTTAATTGGCTTCTGTAAATTGCCACTAGTGTCCGGGATAGAACTAGTGTATGGGCCATCGTTGGTCGGCATGGGCTCGGTGTGCCGAAGGGACTGTTTCCACGCTGCATCTCTAAAACTAAAACTAAACTGAGGGGAATAAGCTGTTTCTGAGTCTGGTGGTGTGTGCTTTCAAGCTTCTGCACCTGTAGGACAGGAGCAATAACAGTAAACTAATCTGAGTATGAAAGCACTTCTGGAGAAAATGGATAGGAGACGTTTCAGGTTGTGACCTTTCTTTAGAGTCAAAACGTCACCTATCCATTTTCTCCAGAGATGCTGCCTGACCATCTGAGTTACTCAGCATTTTGTGTCTGCCTTTGGTATAAACCAGCAGTTCCTTCTTATTACATTGAGTCTGAAAGAATTAGAAATTTACCTTATCAGTTGAGCTGTGCATTTTGTATTATGTAGTGGAACAGAAGTATGTTCAAAGAACAATTCATCATCGAAAGAGTCCTGAGCAACACCACAGGAGATCTGTCGTAAAACATACAAAAATAGTCGTTTCACATAACATACAGAAATATCACAGTTGCCCACAGATACAGACAGATCTGCTCTGAGGTGAACTTTACGTAATCCTCTCTTTGAGGCAATGGTGAATGGGTGGACAAGTGCGCAGCATTAAATCAAAATCAAACCAAAACCTGCACTTCTCCCAACAGTGACACCAGCACAATGTTGGCACTGTCTTTAAGAGTAGGAACATTACCCAATTACCCCGGCTGGTAAGCCTAAAACTATGGCTCCAATCATCACCCTAAATGGCAGCCAATACCTCAATACAAAACTAAAATAGCATACTGTTTCCTTTACATCATACAGAAACTATGCTTCACTCTTATTCATTTAACAGATAAGCACACAGTGGTTAAAACTGTAAGTTGCAGAATGGCATTCCGTGG
Organism: Amblyraja radiata; assembly: GCF_010909765.2. Lineage (NCBI taxonomy): Eukaryota > Metazoa > Chordata > Chondrichthyes > Rajiformes > Rajidae > Amblyraja > Amblyraja radiata. The sequence continues at coordinate 2,302,837 of NC_045970.1, forward strand.
TGCTAACAATCCTCTGTTGTACAGGTGACTGAATAGAAACATTTCATGACAAAATTATATAGTGATCAATTTAATTTAACCACAAGGCGACTGATCATTTAGGTTGCAACTTCAAGGTCTGTCCGTGCAGGGGGAAGGGGGACAGCAACGAGACAATGCAACGAGCAAACACTCATTCACACAGAGAGGGGTTTACCGATGTAGATCAGCTGACATCTAGAGCAGCGGATGCTGTAGATGGGTTGGAGGAGATACAGGTGAACCTCTGTCGCACCTGGAATGACTGCTTGGGTCCTTGAATTGAGTCGAGGGGGGAGGTAAAGGGACAGGTGTTGCATTTCTTGCGGTTGCAATGGAAAGTGCCCGGGGAGGGGGTGGTATGGGAGGGAAGGGAAGAATTGACAAGGGAGTTGCAGAGGGAGCGGTCTTTGCGGACGGCAGACATGGGGGGAGATGGGAAGATATAACCATATATAACATATAACAATTACAGCACGGAAACAGGCCATCTCGACCCCTCTAGTCCGTGCCGAACACATAATCTCCCCTAGTCCCATATACCTGCGCTCAGACCATAACCCTCCATTCCTTTCCCATCCATATAACTATCCAATTTATTTTTAAATGATAAAAACGAACCTGCCTCCACCACCTTCACTGGAAGCTCATTCCACACAGCTACCACTCTCTGAGTAAAGAAGTTCCCCCTCATGTTACCCCTAAACTTCAGTCCCTTAATTCTCAAGTCATGTGGCGAGTGGTTGGGTCACGTGCGTCTGAAGAAGGGTTTCGGCCCGAAACATTGCCTATTTCCTTCGCTCCATAGATGCTGCCGCACCCGCTGAGTTTCTCCAGCATTTTTGTGTACTCACTCATTCACACATTTAGCTCTGAGAACAGCGCTCCCTTCCATCACATCACAATAGACACCTTGCCCTTGGAAGACACAATAACACTATCCATAGGCTGGATGGGGAACAATATTTTTTCTGACATGACCCACTTTGCAGCAAGCTGCACAGTCCAGCAACTACAATAAGCCACGCAATGTCCAAACATTCATTTCTAAATGCACCTGAAAGTTTACAGTCAAGACATGGAAGTGCAGCTCAGTGCAATGTCACTGTACAATCAAACGCACTCCAATGTCAATATGCACTCAAGACAATCAGATCCCACTTTGTTTGGAAATTGAAAGAAGCACATACAGGGGTTTGGAGGAAGATGGGTCTTTGCAGCTGTGCTCCCTCAGGCTGCACTCACTCCTTGGTGGGTCCCTGTGGTGAGCAAAGATCATAGAGGAGCTCCTCTATGATCTTTGGTGGTGAGTGCCTACTGGAGACTGCAGCTCCCTGCAACCAGCTCAGTGCAGCTCCATTGTGGCTTCAGCCAAGTGGCATCCCCTGGCTCAGCCCCAGCGCGCCCGCCGGACGTCCCGCCCCTGCACCCCTCCCATTGGCCGCCCCGCTGTCAATCATCCGCCAGGCCCGCCTCCCCACCGCGTCTATTGGTCGGCAGCGCCGCGGGGGGCGGGGTCTCCGGAGGGGCAGCGTCGTCCATAATCTTTGGCGCCGACCGCCATTGGCCGGGCCGGCTGCCAGTCACCCGACCCGACCCGACCCCCCCCGCTTCCGCTTCCGCTTCCGCTCAGCGCACAATGACAGCGGGAGAAGGGCGGGGGGAAAGATGGAGATAGTGTGTGAGGGGGAGAGAGTGAGAGAGAGTGGGGACGAGGGAGAATGAGGGGCGAGGGGAGAGGGGAGAGAGCTTGGGGTGAGAGGGAGCGAGTAAGCGGTTTGGGGAGAGTGAGGGAGCGAGGGTGGGGGAGAACTGCGGTGCTGGCTCGAAGGGCCAAATGGTCTCCTCCTGCACCTTGTTTCTATGTTTCTATGTTGACTTTGGGTGAGGGTGTGAGGGGGAGTACATGGGGTGAGGGGGAGTACATGGGGTGAGGGGGAGTACATGGGGTGAGGGGGAGTACATGGGGTGAGGGCGAGTACATGGGGTGAGGGCGAGTACATGGGGTGAGGGGGAGTACATGGGGTGAGGGAGTGAGCGAGGGTGTGGGGACGGTGGGTCGGGGAGCATGAGGGAAGAGCATGGAGTGAGTGTAGGAGGTGGTGTGGGAGAAGATTAGGGGTACGAGGGGTGTGGGAGTTTGAGGTTATGGGGAAGAGCACAAGATCAAGGGTAGGACGGTGAGGGGGTGGGAAGCGTGAGGAGGGTTAGGAGGTCAAGGGGAGAGAGTCTGAGGGCTAGCTGGGCAATGAGGGATGGTAGGTGGGGGATATTAAGTGACACAAGGGACAACACAGTGGCGTGAGCCAGTTGGACCACAGGGTAAGATGCACTAAGGGGAACCATAAAGCTGTGTGCACAAGGATGGGCAGAAGGAACCACAAAATGGCGGCACAAAGTGGAGTGCACAAGAGGGACATAAAATGGGGTGCGCAAGTTGGACCAGTAAGTAGGGTGCACAAGGTTGGGGACATTACATGGGGGCTCAGGGAGCACAAAGTGGATGGGGTCAAGGTGGAGGATTTAGAAGAGAGAGGTGGCAGTGGGTGAACGGTTTTGGTTTGATAGGTGAGGCTCGGGCTGTGGAGACGTGATAGATAGTGAAGGAATGAGTCTAGATGAGGTGGGATGGGCTGAGGGGGGTGGTGATGAAAAGATGGTGGAGGTGCTTTGTTATCCTTCTCAATACCTCGTTCCGGCAAGAAAACCAAACCTAGCCAACTTTGGCCACAACAGATCTTCAACCCTGACACCATCTTCCCACAACAGATCTCCAACCTTTGCCACGCTCTTCCCACCCACTGTTATTGCTATTCCTTCCAGTTGTATGACACCTAGGTTGTCCAAATGTTGTGAAACAGTTGAAGCAACGTCTAAAGGATAAATTGGATAGTTATATGGAAAATTGGATAGTTATATGGACGGGAAAGGAATGAGCGCAGGTCTGAGCGCAGGTATATGGGACTAGGGGAGAATGCGTGTTCGGCACGGACTAGAAGGGTCGAGATGGCCTGTTTCCGTGCTGTAATTGTTATATGGTTAAAGGTGTATGATAAAATAGGAGCACGTGGAACTGCAGATGCTGGATATATTACATAGGACTCAAACTGCTGGAATAACTCAGCGAGTCAGGCAGCTAAAGAGATCTACAGATGGCAGAACAGAAGGAGTGAGAGAGGGTGAGATGTTTTGTTTCAAAAATAAGCTCTGTTAAAAAATATATATACAAAACATCAAAGTCTTAATACTTTCTTAGTGTGTCTCTACATTCAATATTGTCAGTGAACCCAGCAGAATTAGCACCTTTTTTCCCTTACAGATAGCACCCTTGCCACTCATGTGGCTCCCTGGGGTGATCTTCCTTCCCCTGTTTGGGGGTGTCCCCACCAGACCCTGCCCCTCAATGTCGAGCAGCTGAGGGACCCTTGACTGTGGTCCTCCTCCACATGCTCCCTCAGCATGTACTCCTGCAGTCTGAAGTGGGCCAGTCGGCAACATTCCCCGACGGACATTTGTTGGGACACCAACATGTTTCAGGCAGACCAAAGAGCATTTTTCACCGAATTGATGGTCTTCCAACAACACTTGATGTCCGCCTCCGAATATGTCTCTGTGAACAGCGCATAAATCAGAGATAAACATAGAATGCTGGAGTCTGAAGAAGGGTCTCGACCCGATACGTCACCCACTCCTTCTCTCCAGAGATACTGCCTGTCCCGCTAAGTTACTCTAGCATTTGTGTCTATCTTCAGTTTAAACCAGCATCTGCAGTTCCTTCCTAAACATAAATCACAAATAGCAGTTTTTTCCTTATCATGCTAGTGTACGGGGTGATTACTGGTCGGCACAGACTCGGTGGACTGAAGGGGCCTGTTTCTACGATGTATCTCGTAAGATTTGTTTTTTCCTCAGGTTCCCATCATCTGCAGCCTCTGGTTTCTCTGTGACAGATTCAGGTTGGGTCGATATTCCAGTCAAATTCGGGTGTCCAGCAATTTAATACTTCATTTACACCAGCATGACTTGTACAGTATTCCTACACATGTCCTCTGTTTACAGTTAATATTTGCCATAGCATATCTGAGATTGTGTAACTTGGCACCATGTTTGGCAGGGACATTTTGGCATGAGTGATCTGTGCTATACTGTTCTATGTAGGAACGAGGAACTGCAGATACTGGTTTACAAAATAAAAATACACAAAGTGCTGGAGTAACTCAATGGGTTAGGCAGCACCCCTGGAGAACATGGGTAGGTGACATTTTGGGTGGTGACCCTTCTTCAAACTCCACTTTAATATTGCCTGAAAGTCTGAAGAAGAGCCCCGACCCGAAACGTCACATCCATGTTCTCCAGGGATGCTACCAGACCCAATGAGTTACTTCAACACTTTGAGTGCGGAGCTTTTCTGTACTGTTCTATATTTGCAGCATTGATTGTGGCTGGGTTCAGGTGAACCTTGACTATAACAAATTCTTCCAGAGGCAGTGATGTTGACACGAGAAACTGCAGACGCTGGTTTACAAACAAAGGCACAAAGTGCTGGGGTAACTAAGTGGGTCCGGCAGCATCTCTGGATAACATAGCTAGGCGACATTTCAGGTCGGGACCCTTCATGTTGAGGGTTGTGGTGAAGCTGGCTGCTACTAGTACCTTGGATTGCGGTTAAATTGTATGATGACACCAGGCAAGAACAGACTTGGACAAATCACTTGCATGCAGAGAGTAGAGAAACCATTTTGTGGTGTACAACACTCATTGCTGCCAAGGTGCGGTTTCTAATTTCAGCTGGATGTGGTGGAGGTATATGTTCTGTACTGTACACACACCACCCGTAGTCAGGATCGAACCCGCAACTCTGCCACTGTAAGGCAGCAACTCTACCACTGTGCCACCTGCCGCTGTGAATGCGGAATGAATCTCAGCTGCCATGGAGGCTGAGACAGGGAGAAAATATAGAAGCTGATCAAGGCAAATAATGAAGGAAATTATATTGTGGGCCAGATCAAAGTGGCAGTCTCCAGTGAGACTGAATCTCCAGCAATGCGCACAAGAGGAATGATTACTCCACTGCCCACAAACTGATAAACTTCCCTTAAGCCGGACACTAAATCTAATCCTTACTCTAATAATGACAAACACAAAATTGGCCTGTGTCCCAGGAGCCAAATTCATTCATGCTGCCTCCATCTTGGTAAAAATTGGTACCATGCCCAAAAATAAATAGCCAAAAAAGAAGTCATCTTCTCAATTGGCATTAATAAGCACTCCTAAAAAAATCCAGACTGCTATTAAAGAATTCCAGTGAATACTAAAAATGGGCCATAAAAATGTCATGTTTCCTGTAGCAGAGTTTCCAAAACGGAACGCAATACTCGAAGTGCGAACTCGCCAATGTCTTGTGCAACTGCAACATAACTTCCCTTACATTGAAAATACCTTACTATATTTTTATATGTCATTCATTAATTTGCAGTGGGAAAATGTTCTGGATTCTGTAATAAGGTCTGAATATCAAAACTGAAACATCCCTTGCATTACCCGCATGTTGATTTGTAGTCATAGAAACATGGAGACATAGAAAATAGGTGTAGTACTAGGTCGTTTGGTTATTCGAGCCAGCACCACCATTCAATATATCATGGCCGATCATGTTGGAAATGGTGGAAGAACATAATTTCTTGCTCTCAGTCAGTAAAACCGAGAAATGCATTGTTAACTTTAGAAGAGGAAGGCCAAGGATCTACAAGCCTACAAGCCTGTCTTCAGCAAAGGATCAGTGGTGGAGAAAGTCAATAACTTTAACTTCAAATTTCAGGCCATGCATATCTTTAAAGATCTGTCCTGAATCCAGCACAAGAATGTTCATCAACACCTCTAATTCCTTATAAGATTGAGAGGATCTCTCAAGAAATATTCCCTTGAACCTCTACAGGTAGAGAGCATATTGACAAGTTGCATCATGGCCTGGTTCTACGAATTGACCACCTAGGCTTGTAGGAGATTACAAAAAGTGAACGCTGCCCAGTCCATCATAGGTGCTGACCTGCTTAACATCAAAGGATTCAATTTCATGTAATTTAATTGTTCCATTTTGATCCATCCATCCCCTCCTTGCGGTCTACCACCTGGATTGGAGCGCCTTTCCTGCCGGGGACCCGGACCAGAGCTTCAGCAGCGGAGGCACAGCGCTGGATACATCGCGGAGTGGCTGATTTCTTACCTGGATCGCCGTTGAAGCTCCAGAGTGTTGGGCCTGCTACTTCAACATCGGAGCTGTGGTTCGTAGAGCTTCCATCCCGGGTGGTGTAAATTCAACATCGCGGAGTCCTGGGGCCCTTTGCCAAGGGCCACCAACATTTAATGTCTGACCAGCGCAGCCTGAAGACTTTGGGAGCCGCGGACTCCGGTCGGAGGTGGCCGATTCGGATGTCCAAGCCGCTGAGGATGTCATCCAGTCCTGATGTTGGACTTTAATCACTCCGGCGAGTGGGCCTGAACATTGGGCGGCCTGTAGCGGCGACAGCGGGGGGTTCGGGAGCCCCCTGACCACGGGAGGACAACAGAGGAGGATGAATGAATTTTGGAGCCTTCCCTCACAGTGGGAAACTTTGATCCCGCTGCGTGAGGATGTCTGTGTTAAAGACTATGTCCGTGTTAAAGACTATCGTGTTCTGTGCTCTTTATTATTCGTATGGCGACCACTAACAATGGCAGCCGGAAGTGAGAGAGAACGCTAGCGCGACTAGCTGCTGCTGCTCTCTCTCCGAATTATGTATTATTGCTGTGTATGTTGTTTTTGTTTCATTTTAATTATATATTTGTAATTTGCTTGTTTTAACTATAAGGTGTCCTTGAGTGTTCTGAAAGGCGCCCATAAATAAAATGCATTATTATTATTATTATTATCTTGTTTGTTTGTGCGTCCGTGTGCATGTGAGTGAGCGAGAGTGATCCTGAAATTACGCCAAAATAGTACATGAGAGCGCTATAATTATTGGACCACCTTACCCACCATTGTCCTGTGGTGTGGTGTATCAAAGTTTTGTTCAGATTGATGTTATATTTTACGTTATTCACATTTTCAACTTTACAAAACCCCACTTTGAGAAAAATCACTTGAAGTTGCAGTGGCAGTTACAGCTATGACGTCACAATGGGATCTCATTCACATAAACTGCCCGATAGCCGTGCTCCACCCGACAATGACATCACAATGGGATCTCATTTGCATAAAAAATGCAGCAATGGGGGAGGGGACGAGGATTGTTGTTTAATGTTATTTAAACAGATAGAGGGGGAGGAAGGGGTAGGGAGGGGAGATGGGTTTATGGAGGGAGGATGTGAGGGGAGAGAAGAGGGAGGGGGAAGGAGTGTTGGGGATGAGGAAATCAGCCGCGCCTGCATTGGGGGAACGGGTTGCGTTGGAACGGGTGAGTGGTGGAAACAGGTTGCGTTGGGGGAGCGGGTGAGTGGTGGAATATTACGTTGATGTTATATTTTACAAGTTAGTCACATTTTTAACTTTAAAAAATCCAATTTGAGAAAGAATCACTTGAACACTGCAGTGGCAGTTACAACTATGACATCACAATGGGATTGTAGCCCTACCCATTACAATGTTGCAAATCCCAGGACACGGAGTCCTGCCAGCAAGAGCAATTGTATTTTTTTTAAGTTTAAAAAGAGGGAGGGTGAATAAGGGGAAATGAGCTGCCCCCGCTCAGTTGGGGGCTATGGGTGAGTGGTGGAACATTACATTGGGGGAAGGGGTTGCGTAGGGGTAACGGGTGAGTGATGGAATAATGTGTTGGGGTATGGGTTACGTTGGGGGACCAGGCCTTCTGTGGGGGCTATGGATGAGTGGTCGAATATTGCGTTGAGGGAACGGGGTGCGTTGGGACCCCAGGCCTCCCGTGTGACAGGGACCCAATGGGTCCCGCTTAGTCTAGTATGACAATAAAATTCTCTCGACTCTTGAAATTGCTGCACAGATGGCCGCAGTACCAATAATACCCCATTGATGGCGCCGATTAACCACTTGTACAGTTACACAGGGCAATGTGAAATGGACAGAAATGCTGCATGTCAGATCAAAATGTTTCTGGTTGATAAAGGGACATTAACTTAAAGAGTGAGTCAAGAAACTGCAGATGCTGGAGTCTTGAGTAAAAAGCAAAGTGTTGGAAGAACAGCGGGCCAGGCAGCATTTGTGGAGGGAATGGACAGACGATGCTTTGGGTCAATACCCTTCTACAGATTTTCTGATCTGTCTGATCAACTTGACCAAGGGATACAAAATGTCTGTCCACAGAAGTTGCCTGACCTTTTGAGTTCCTCCAACACTTTGTATTTTGCTCACTTAAAACCTCCATTACTTTTCTCTCTCCACAGATGCTGCCTGACATGCTGAGTATCTCTAAGAGTTATGGTTTTTATTTCATATTTATCAGAAATTTCACTTTAAAAAAGAAGACTGATTTGAGAATTCATCTGATTTGTTTGCATCTCGTCCCAAAAATGTGGTTGTAAAAGTGGGTAAAAAAGAGTGTATGAAGAGGTTCACTAGTACTACTCAGGGGGGTTTAAACTAGAAATGCAGGGGGATAGAAACCAGAGTAGTATGTCAGAAATTGGAAGGGGTAGAAATGGTGAATGCACAGAATATTTTACCCAGTGCAGGACAATCAAGAACCAGAAGACAGAGGCTTAATGTGGGTGGGGAAAGATTTAATAGGAACCTGAGGGGCAACTATTTCACACAGGGTGGTGGCTATATGGAACATGCTGACAGGGGAGATAGTTGAGGCAGGTACTATAGCAACATTGGGTTCATTAGAGACAGTCAGCATAACTTTATACACGGCAGATCGCGTCTTACTAAATAGATCGGGTTTTTGGAGGAGGTGATCGATGAGGGTAAGGAGATGGATGTTTACATTTTAATAAGGCATTTATTAAAGTCCCCTGTGGTAGTTGGCTGATCTAGAAGATTAAGATGCACAGGAGTAATAATGATTTGGCCGTACGGATTCAGAACTGGATTATTGACAGAAGACGGTTGTGATGAAAGGACAACATTCAGGGTGAAGGTCTCTGACAGTGATGTTCTGCTGGTATCTGTGCTGGGCCCGCTGCTGTTTGTGATATAATATAATTGACTTGAACATAACTGCTGGGTTCAGGACAAATTTCCTGAGAAATACACGCCCAGGAACGTGAAGTTGTTGACTCTCTCCACCATCAACCCATGGATGAAGACAGGTTTTGTGGATCCTCAGCCTTCCTCTACTAAAGTCAACAATCAGCTCCTTGGTCCTATGTTGAGAGAAAGGTTGCTGTTCAGACACCATTCAATCAGATGATCAATCACCCTCCCATACTCTGACTCAACATTACCGTAACTTGTCCAACAACGGTGGTGTCGTCAGTGAATTTAAAGATGGAGTTGAAACTGTTACCGGCTACACGGTCATGGGGAATAGAATGAGTAGAGCCTTGAGGTGCCACTGTTCTGATTGAGGAGGAAGTGTTGTTGCCATTTCATACCGATTATGGTCTGTAGATGTGGAAGTCTAGGATCCAGTTGCAAGAGGCCCAGTTCTCTGAGCTTGGTAACAAATTTGGAAAGGATGATGGTATTGAAAGGGCATCAGTGTTCTTTCTTTCAATCTGTGTGTATAATGAATTTAGCGATGTCCGGAAGTGATGCCTCGCTGTTGCTTGAGTTGCCGCTTAGTTTTGCCTTGTGGAAAGTGATGGCATGCAAGCCCTGCCACAGCTGCCGAATGTCTGCCTCATCCTCCAATTTAAAGCAAAAGTCCTTCTTAGCATTTTTGATCAAGGTTGTATTTGAACTGTATGAGTCTGTGTTGCTAGCATTGAATGCCTGAGGTCTGGTACTCAAAAGATTGCGAACTTCCAAGTTCACCCAAGATTTTGATTGGGGAACACTCCAATGATTTTGGTGGAAACACATTCCCCCACACATTTCTTTATGAACATGGACAGGACAGGTTTGGAGGGATATGGACCAAATGCAGACAGGTGGGACTAGTGTAGATGGGACATATAACCATATAACCATATAACAATTACAGCACGGAAACAGGCCATCTCGACCCTACAAGTCCGCGCCGAACAATTTTTTTCCCTTAGTCCCACCTGCCTGCACTCATACCATAACCCTCCATTCCCTTCTCATCCATATGCCTATCCAATTTATTCTTAAATGATACCAACGAACCTGCCGCCACCACTTCCACTGGAAGCTCATTCCACACCGCTACCACTCTCTGAGTAAAGAAGTTCCCCCTCATGTTACCCCTAAACTTCTGTCCCTTAATTCTGAAGTCATGTCCTCTTGTTTGAATCTTCCCTATTCTCAAAGGGAAAAGCTTGATCACATCAACTCTGTCTATCCCTCTCATCATTTTAAAGACGTCTATCAAGTCCCCCCTTAACCTTCTGCGCTCCAGAGAATAAAGACCTAACTTATTCAACCTATCTCTGTAACTTAGTTGTTGAAACCCAGGCAACATTCTAGTAAATCTCCTCTGTACTCTCTCTATTTTGTTGACATCCTTCCTATAATTGGGCGACCAAAATTGTACACCATACTCCAGATTTGGTCTCACCAATGCCTTGTACAATTTTAACATTACATCCCAGCTTCTATACTCAATGCTCTGATTTATAAAGGCTAGCATACCAAAAGCTTTCTTTACCACCCTATCTATATGAGATTCCACCTTCAAGGAACTATGCACGGTTATTCCCAGATCCCTCTGTTCAACTGTATTCTTCAATTCCCTACCATTTATCATGTACGTCCTATTTTGATTTGACCTGCCAAGGTGTAACACCTCACATTTATCAGCATTAAACTCCATCTGCCATCTTTCAGCCCATTTTTCCAAATGGCCTAAATCACTCTGTAGACTTTGGAAATCCTCTTCATTATCCACAACACCCCCTATCATGGTATCATCTGCATACTTACTAATCCAATTTACCACCCCTTCATCCAGATCATTGATGTACATGACAAACAACAAAGGACCCAACACAGATCCCTGAGGCACCCCACTAGTCACCTGCCTCCAACCCGACAGACAGCCATCCACCATTACCCTCTGGCTTCTCCCATTCAGCCACTGCTGAATCCATCTTGCTATTCCTGCATTTATACCCAACAGTTTAACCTTCTTAACCAACCTTCCATGAGGAACCTTGTCAAAGGCCTTACTAAAGTCCATATAGACAACATCCACTGCTTTACCCTCGTCAATTTCCCTAGTAACCTCTTCAAAAAATTCAAGAAGATTAGTCAAACATGACCTTCCAGGCACAAATCCATGTTGACTGTTCCTAATCAGACCCTGTTTATCCAGATGCTTATATATATTATCTCTAAGTATCTTTTCCATTAATTTGCCCACCACTGAAGTCAAACTAACAGGTCTATAATTGCTAGGTTTACTCTTAGAACCCTTTTTAAACAATGGAACAACATGCGCAGTACGCCAATCCTCGGGGACTATTCCCGTTTCTAATGACATTTGAAATATTTCTGTCATAGCCCCGGCTATTTCTAAACTAACTTCCCTCAATGTCGTAGGGAATATCCTGTCAGGACCTGGAGACTTATCCACTTTTATATTTTTCAAAAGTGTCAGTACTTCTTTTACTTTGAAACTCATAGTATCCATAACTACTCTACTCATTTCCCTTACCTCACATAATTCAATATCCTTCTCCTTGGTGAATACCGAAGAAAAGAAATTGTTCAATATCTCCCCCATCTCTTTTGGCTCTGCAGATAGCTGCCCACTCTGTTTCTCCAATGGACCAATTTTATCCCTCGTTATCCTTTTGCTATTAATATAGCTGTAGAAACCCTTTGGATTTACTTTCACCTTACTTGCCAAAGCAACCTCATATCTTCTTTTAACTTTTCTAATTTCTTTCTTAAGATTCTTTTTACATTCCTTATACTCCACAAGCACCTCATTTACTTCATGCTGCCTATAATTATTGTAGATCTCCCTCTTTTTCCGAACAAGATGTCCAATTTCCCTTGAAAACCAGGGCTCTTTCCAATTTTTACTGTTTCCTTTCAACCGAACAGGAACATTAAGATTCTGTACTCTTAAAATGTCCCCTTTAAATGTCCACCATTTCTCTTCTACATCTTTCCCATAAAACAAAATGTCCCAGTCCACTCCTTTTAAATCATCTCGCATCTCATCAAAGTTAGCCTTTCTCCAATCAAAAATTTCAACCCTAGGTCCAGTTCTGACCTTCTCCATAATTATATTGAAACTAATGGTATTGTGATCACTGGACCCGAAGTGCTCCCCAACGCATACCTCCGCCACCTGTCCCGTCTCATTTCCTAACAGGAGGTCCAGCACTGCCCCTCCTCTAGTAGGTACCTCTATGTATTGCTGCAAAAAACTATCCTGCACACATTTTACAAACTCCAAACCATCCAGCCCATTTACAGAATGTGTTTCCCAGTCTATGTGTGGAAAGTTGAAATCTCCCACAATCACTACCTTGTGCTTACTACTAATATCTGCTATCTCCTTACATATTTGCTCTTCCAATTCTCGTTCCCCATTTGGCGGTCTATAATACACCCCTATAAGTGTTGCTACACCTTTCCCACTTCTCAGTTCCACCCAAATAGCCTCCCTAGATGAGCCCTCCAATCTATCCTGCCAAAGCACTGCTGTAATATCTTCCCTGACTAGCAATGCAACACCACCACCTCTTGCCCCTCCAATTCTATCACACCTGAAGCAACGAAATCCTGGAATATTTAGTTTCCAATCACAGCCCTCCTGCAACCATGTTTCACTGATCGCCACAACATCATACTTCCAGGTGTCTATCCAGACTCTAAGCTCATCCACCTTTCTTACAATGCTCCTAGCATTAAAATATGCACATTTAAGAAACCCCCCGTCTCTTCTTCTCTGTTTATTTCCTTTTTTTTCTTTCTCCTTTTGTGTCCGAGTGCTTCCCTTTTCTGCTTCCTGCCTCCCATTCTGTCTACTAGCTTTCTCTATTTGAGTCCCTCGCCCCAACCATTCTAGTTTAAAGTCTCCCCAGTGACCTTTGCAAATTTCCCCGCCAGGATGTTGGTCCCCCTCGGGTTCAAGTGCAACCCATCCTTTCTGTACAGGTCCCACCTTCCCCAAAAGAAGTCCCAATGATCCAGAAACTTGAATCCCTGCCCTCTGCACCAGTCTTTCAGCCACGCTTTATCCTCCACCTCGCTCCATTCCTACTCTCACTGTCGCGTGGTACAGGCAGTAATCCTGAGATTGTTACCTTTTTGGTCCTTTTCCTTAACTCTCCTCCCAACACCCTAAATCCTCCCTTCAAGACCTCTTCACTTTTTTACCTATGTCATTTGTACCAATATGTACCACGACCTCAGGCTCCTCTCCCTCTGATTTCAGGATCTCTTGGATGCGTTGAGACACGTCCGAGACCTTGGCACCAGGGAGGCAGACCACCATCCTGGTCTCCCGACTGCGTCCACAGAAACGCCTATCCGACCCCCTAACAATAGAGTCCCCAATTACTATTGCCCTCTTCTTTTTTTCCCTACCTTTCGGAGCAACAGGGCCGGTCTCTGTGCTGGAGGCCCGTCCGCTGTTGCTACCCCCGGGTAGGCTGTCATCCTCATCCGTACTCAAAACAGGAGTACTTATTTGCAAGGTGTACCGACATTGGAGTACTCCCTCGTTCCTGCCTCTGCCCCTTGCCCTTCCTTAGCGTGACCCACATGTCTCTCTCCTGTGGTTTTGGAGTGACCACCTCCCTATAACTCCCCTCTATGACCTCGTCACTCTCCCTGACCAGACAGAGGTCATCGAGCTGCTGCTCCAGGAACCTAATACGGTCCCTTAGGAGCCCCATCTCTCTGCACCTGGTGCAGATGTGGACGTCTGGAGGGCCATCCACCACCATGACCTCCCACATCTGACATCCAGAACAGTACACTGCTCTGACTGTCATTCTCTCGCCTTACCCTGGATCCGATACCAGTATAATACAATAGAAACTGCTGGGAGAAATCAGCAGGTATCTGACACAAACAGCTGCTCCCTCTTGCCCTTTAAACTGCACCTGAGGTTGCACCCAATCAGCTGCTTCCTCTAGTCTGCTTCCACCAATCAGCGGCTTCCACCAGAAACCCTCCCTATGGAGTGTGGAACGTTACGGGTTTTGGTAAAAGCCCCGACCCTCCTCCACTGTCTCCAACGGTCCCGGGCCTCTGTGAAAACAAGCCCCGTGCCCGATTTAAGTACTCACCGCCCTGACCCTCCTCCACTGTCTCCAACAGTCCCGGGCCATGTTGACCGGTGTGGGCAATTTAAGCCGAAGGGCCTGTTTTCACACTTTATCATTCTATGACTCTAGGTCTGTAACAGCTGCGTCATATTTGTTCAGGTCTCTTGCTGAGTCAGTGCCATACAGCGCGGAAATAGGCCCTTCGGCCTAAGTTGACCATGTTGATTATGATGGCCCATCTACACTAGTCCCACACGTCTGCGTTTGGCCCATATCTTTCTAAACCTTTCCTTGTCCAATCTGAGTCCTTGAACATCGGCTAGTCTATGAACTCTTTCCTTTTCCTTTGGCTTCAACCGTAGCGAGTCTTCGGGTCATACAGCATGGAAACAGGCCGTTCAGCTCATCATGACCACACAAAGCCGTGGTCCAGCATCAGCAGTAATGTGCCCTAGCTTTCTCGCTGCCTCAGGAGATGACACCAGATCTCCTGATATGTTGTTGCTGACATGCCCTGCAGTTTCTTGAGCAGGAACTAAAGGGCATGCACACACTAGTGTGAGAATAGGGCCCCACTGTTCTGGATCCCTCGCTCTGCTGCAGACCATCCCAGCAGAAGCTGTGCGGAAGCCAGCAGCGATCAGCGGGAGATGCTGGCGGGAGGAGAGTGGTCAGCACTACCGTGGTGCAGCCAGCCACTCATCCCTAACCCCCTGTATCCCTGGCCCTGACTCCCCGTGGACTGATTCACGACTCAGCTCAGCCCTTGTGCACAACTCTTGCATCTTGCTCGCTTATCTTCATTGACACCCTTCTGATCATAGCTGTGGTGACAACATTCATTGTCTCTGTTGGTCACACTGGGTAAGGAACTGCAAACTTCATTTATTGAAAGAAGTTATTTTTGTTTTTACAATGTTTTCCGGTCACTAATACTGAAGACACCATTTAATGTTCACTGTTGACTTTCAACTTTTGATTATCAGTGCCTGGATGTGACTGAAAGAGACCTGAAAGGGTGTTGAGTTTGGGCTGTTCCCTCTTAAAGGGAAGATCAGGAGGAGTGCATATCACATCGCTTGAGAGTGCAAAGGGGTTTCATAGTAGAGACATGGAATAGATTTTAGAGATACAGCAAGGAAACAGGCCATTCAGCCCACCAAGTCCATGCTGATGGTACACAAAATTGCTGGAGGAACTCAGCGGGTGCAGCAGCATCTATGGAGCATACAAGTCCATGCTGATCATTTGTTCACCAATGTTATGCCACTTTTGCATCCACTCCCAACACTCTAGGGGTGGGGTGGGATATTGTAACCTTCACGTGGTCCTCGCTGTTTCGACTAATGCAATCAACCCGACGTGCACAAACAAGATCAAGTTGACCTACAACTTTAGGCTGTGCACGCCATACGCTTTTCACTCTGCCTCAGTACACGTGCCAATAAAAATACAAAACTAGCTGCAAAACTGTGCAGGAAGGAACTGCAGATGCAGGTTTTACACCAAAGATAGACACACAAGCTGAAGTAACATAGCGGGTACAGCAGCATCCCTGGAGAAAAGGAATAGGTGACGTTTCTGGTTGAAACCCATCTTCGGACTGGCACCACTGTGCCACAGTTTCCACCAGTAACCTGTTCTTAACACCCAGCACAACCAATTTTGGTTTGGTTTGGCTCCATTCTCAGGCAAACTCATTGTTCTCCAACGAGTTATAGCCCAAGAGATCAATAGATGATTTCTTAACAGAAGTGCAACGTGGCGGCACGGTGGCGCTGCGGTAAACCTGTGCCAGAGACCCAGCTTCAATCCTGACTATGGGAGCTGTCCGTATGGAGTTTGTACGGTCTCACTGTGACCTGCGTTGGCTTTCTCCGGGTGCTCTGGTTTCCTCCCAATTGCCAAAGACGTACAGGTTCGTCGGTTAATTGGCTTTGGTAAAGTTTGTAAATTGTCCCGTAGTGTGTATGTTGGTGCTAGTGTATGAGTTGGTCGATAGTCGCCGCGGACTCAGTGGGCCAAAAGGCCTGTTTCTACGCTGTTTCTCTAAACTAAAACAAAACTGGCTTAAGGCCAATTGTGAGTGAGACAAATGAAACTATTTCTGGATTTCCAGTAGCTCTCAGCCACAATGTGACTCGCTCCAGCAGAAGCAACGCATCATTTCCCTCACTTCTGTTCCTGTGACCCTCTTCGCTGGAGTAACACATTATTTTCAGTGGTCGCTAATCGTACTCCCTATCTCCACACAATCGCATCGTGCCGATCACTGGGGAAGAAGCTGCTGCAATTACCATGCTCCCAAGTCCCTGGATTTGAACTTTGAACCGTCCTCCCCAAACCCCCCCCCCCTCGGAATCGAACCCACGTTTGTGTCCTGGTCTGATCCGGGCATTCAGTCTTCCTGTCGAAATGACAACAGAGACATGGCCCTGAGATGCCCAACAAATACGTTTGGATATCTTTGCCTTGAGAATGCCGCAGTAAGAGAGTTTCATTTCCTTCCCCCGCTGACTAGCTTGATGTGATGAAGAGATCAGATGGTGTATAAACACTGGTGCTTTCAGAATCAGCTGACACAGGAGCGGGTGAAGCTGCAGAGAATGGGCCTCAGCAACACGGGCCGCTGTTTGCCTCTAATGGGTAAATATTCATTCTGCGCCCCAAACCACTCGTCCCACTCTTTCCCTCCCCTCCCCTCATCTCCCTTCCTTCACATCCAACCCTTCCCATCTCCTAGTCCCCTCCCTCTCTTGTCCAATCTGTTCTCTCCTCCCACCCTCTCTCCGTCCTTTCCTTTCACCCCCCTCTCCCGACTCAGGGGCTGGGAGGGGAGGTGGGTGTGAGTCGAGAAAAGAGGGCATACTGTGGTTTTCTTTTGGAGACTGTTTACTCCCACATCCCAAATACGTGTGTGGACTCTGGGGGTAGTTGATGAGAATGTGGGATTAATGAGAGATGACTGTAGGCTGATGGTCAGCGCAGACTCGGTGGGTTGAAGGGCCTATTCCCGTGCTGTGTCTCTCTGTGAATATTGGGCCAAGCACCAGGGAAACCTCCCTCGCTCCCCGCTCTTCACATTATTGGAGGGCAGCAGGTTGCCACCGGCAGCAGGCAAGCCCAACAGTGCTGCACTCCACACACTGGGGGCCATCCATTGGGAGTTCATTACTGGGGGCAATTTAGACCCCGGCCATCGAGTAGATTGTAATTTAGGGTGAAACGTCCATTGTCTTCTGTGCCGAGGAGACAGTCACCAAGATCTTCATTTATAACACCTATTTCTCAGTGTTGTCCACAGCTCCCGTTAGCATTGATCAGGTTTAACTTTGTCGGAAGGTTTATTAATGAATCCCTACCCCTGCTGGTTTTAGCTAAGGTGTTGGACTGGGAGGGAGGGGAAAGGGGTGGGTGTAGCAACAAGACGCAGCCTTGGTAAACCTGGGAGATGTCACAGAAAATAAATACTTCTTTTGTTTGACGATGTGAGAAAGCCGTGCATAAACTGGAAATCTTAAACAGTTCAAGAGTCAAGACTCTCCAGAGAGTTTTATTGTCATGTGTCCCAGATAGGACAATGAAATTCTTGCTTGCTGCAGCACAACAGAATATCATCGGCATAAATACAGAACAGATCAGTGTGTCCATATACCATAGACCATATATATAAACACACAAATAAACAGATAAAGTGCAATAGGCTGTTATAGTTCAGAGTTTGTTTGATGTTGTGTTTAATAGCCTGATGCCTGTGGGGAAGCAGCTATTCCTGAACCTGGATATACCAGATTTCTGGCTCCTGTACCTTCTACCTGATGGCAGCGGAGAGATGAGTGTATGGCCAGGATGTTGTGGGTCCTTGATGATGTTGCCAGCCTTTTTGAGGCATCGACTGAGATAGATCCCTTCAATGGTGGGGAGGTCAGAGCCGTTGATGGCCTGGGCTGTGTTTACAACTTTGTGATATGGAGTCTCCTGAGCTTTAAACACCACAGTTGATAGTAGCGGTGTCTGCATTTTGGTAGTTGAGTACAAAGCACAGAATGCTGAGTGTTCAGTGCCTTCGATCCACATCTCAGGAAGGGCGCCCATTGCCTTTAGCCAGTCTCGCTCCCATGGTCAATGTCAGTGCTAGCCCATGCTGTATTGGGTTGTTGTGTTTTGTTTTCAGGAGAGAAGCAGCAAAACTGGGAGAACAAAAGTCTAACCGCTTCATTTTGTTTCTTCCTAGTTGCCTTGAGCTGCAGTGTTTTCATGGTCGATCGATCCCAGGGTGCAACATGTTCACCAGGATCTCAAGTTGCCCCAAATGGCAACAATCAGTGTATTGGTGAGTGCTAAATTGTCTCAGGTGACTGCTGTGTGCTTGAGATTAAAGTGGGGAACGCAGTCAGAATATTGAATTTCATGAATGAATGCAGTATGTTTGTACGAGGGTGTGTTTCAAATGTTTCTACTTAAGTGTGCATGTGTATAAGTATGTGCATAATTTGTTAAACTATGATCTTATAGCTGCGGGTGTAGACCATTCGGCCCCTCATTGCTGCTTGCCTGTTCAATGAGATGGTGTGTATGTGTATAAATGTGCATATCGAGTGTTCATTGGTACAAACTAAGATCGTATATTAGACCATTCAGCTCCTCATTGCTGCTTGCCCGTTCAATGAGATGTTGGCTGTTTTTTTACAACAGAAACACTTCCCCACTCTAACATCACACCCCTTGATTGCCTCATTGTCCAAACGTATATCGATCTTGACACGTCAATGCAGATCGTTGAAGAAATCATCACTGCGTCCACCCTGTCAAACTCTGTTATAACCATGCCCACATCAGTGAGATATTTTGCACATATGCGTTCCTGCTTAATCTTTCCTCAGAGAGCTGCCCCTAGTCCAGCAGTCAGTCAATGAACCGTTGCTGCCCAATTGTAAGGAGACCCTTCCTCAGGTACATAGACTAGACCCACACATGATATTCTAGCTCTGTCTCATTAGGGACTTTTGTAATTGACACTGTTACTCTTCTAGGTCAGGAGTTAGGAATAAGGAAGTTATGTTGCAGCTCGATAAGGCTTTGGTTACCCTGAATTTGGAGTACTGCAGACACCATTACAGGAAGGATGTGTAGGTTTTGGAGAGACCCGACACCCCCCGCCCCCCCCCACCGGGTTCCTCTTTGTTCTCCCGGTGGCCCTCCCCCCACACACACCTGGTCCCCCCTTGATACCAAGTGCAGAATATATAGGCATTACAGAGAACATGTGGCAGGTCACGAGGTTATATATTATGTTAGTGCACATTTCTGCTGATAAGTCTTGACCCTATTATCTCCGTACAATATCAACTGACGTGTTGAACAAAGAGATTCTCAGAGTAAGATCTGGTACAACGTAGTCTTTATTTTTAAGTTTTTACTAGACTAAGTGAGACTCGTTGGGTCCCATGTTCACACGGGAGGGCTGGTCCCCCAACACAATATTTCACCTCTCCATCAATTCCAATATTTTTGGCCAGTGGGGAAGGGGGGGGGGGGGGGGCTTTCTGGAGCGTTAGTGTGGGTGTTGTGGGCCGAAGGGACTGGTTTCCAGAGGGCTAGTATGGACAGAATTTAGAAGATTGAGGGGGATCTTATAGAAACCTACAACATTCTTAAGTGCTTGGACAGGCTAGATGCAGGAAGATTGTTCCCGATGTTGGGGAAGTCCAGAACAAGGGTTCACAGTTTACGGATTAGGGGGAAACTTTTAGGACCGAGATGAGAAAAACATTTATAATTAGGTTTATGGCCACATTTACCGAGATACAGTGGAAAGATTTTGTTGCGTATTAATTAGTACCTAAGTCACCCACACATGCCGGCACATAATTAATATGCAATAACGGCACATTTAATTCACTTTCAACTAATTACTTATTAAACTAAATCACAAGACCCGCAGCTTGGATTTAAATACTCCCCATGCGAGGTGGACTGGCCAGACTTACATCCAAGGTGGTTGTCATTTTCTCTGAGCTCCAAGCTCAGAGTATTCCTTCTGCAATGACTGTTCCCAGAGTTTCATGGTCTTTCTATCACAGAGTAAAACATGTCCAGCAGGTCATCAAGTTGATCCAAATGACAAAAACCAGTGTATAGGTGAGTGTTAAATTGTCTCAGGTGACTACTGTTTGCCTGAGATTAAAGTGGGGGAAAGAAGTCAAATTAATGATTTGTATGAAGGTATGTGTGTGTGTGTGCGCACTAGTGTGTTTCCAATGCTTCTACTTAAGTATGCATGTGTATAAATATAAGTGCATAATTTGTTGCTAGACAAAAATGCTGGAGAAACTCAGCGGGTGAGGCAGCATGAATGGAGCAAAGGAATAGGTGACGTTTCAGGTCGTGACCCTTCTTCAGACTGATGTGGGGGTGGGGTGGGGGGGTGGGGCAGGAAAAATATGTTCATAAATTTGAACTAAGATCTTATAGCAGCTGGAGTAGGCCATTTTGACCATTCCGATTTTCAACATCAATGACCTTGATGTTCCCTCTGTTTTGCACACTCTTCTGGAAATTGTGTTGATGGACCCGTACTCAAGACTCTGAGTTCATTGAACTGGGTTAGGTTAACAGGGGACATCTGCTCTTTGTTCCCTTTTCCATCCTCAATTCAGTGACCTAAATAACGACAACAGGCGGCGGTCATTTATTTCCACTTCCTCTTCGCCCCAACTTCTCAATTTTTAAACATCATTTTGGTATAGATAAGAAATAGAACTGTACAGCACAGGAACAGGCCCTTCAGCCCACAATGAATGTGCCGAACTTGATGTCAAGACCAACTCTTACCTGCCAGCACATAACCCATATCCCTCCATTCCCAGCATATCCGTATGTTTGATATGTACCATCTAGTTTATTATTTGCTAACTCGCCGGATGAGGACAATACTACAATTGCTGTGCTTTGATGGCCAGCCCAAATGTAGCTGAGTATGTAGAAAAGGCTGTAGGAAATCATCCATATTTTTGCATGTGGAGTTTAAAACCATTACAATAACATTCTTCAATGCAATTCCTACCCATGGCTAAATGTGTACATTTGTACCACATTTCTACACATCATCCACTAACTGGCTACCTTAAAATCTTTAATGCCCCTGCCCAAGATCTAATGAATGACAATGAAGGGCCTGTTTCCACACAGTATCACTAAATGAAACTAAATGAAATTTACATCCAGGTCATTTATATATTATCATTATGCTGTTTCAGTGCTGTGTGCCTCGATGGCACTGCTGGACTGGAGGTATAAAACATTATGCACTCTCTCCATGGAGTTTCTGAAAAGGTCTATTCTCTCAGATAACCTGCCCGCATCTCCTTTTGCAGTTTTCTGATTGTGGCATCAGGGGAAGAGGCCAGACCGACAATGATTGTACCCACACACTTGTGGTACGGGGAACTCATGAGGAAAGGTTTATTTACTGTGAATGACAATGGTGACAAGAAGGTGTGGCTTCATGTGGGGGAGCAGTCCTTCATTTTCTGTGGGCAAGTGAGAAGTTGCTGGATGTTTTCTTTTTTCTTTCTCTCCCTCTCCTTATCCCTCTCCCTCTCTCCCTCCCCCTCTCCCCGTCTCCCCCTCTCCCCCTCTCCCACTCTCCCCCTCTCCCCCTGTCCCCCTCTCCCCCTCTCCCCCTCTCCCCCTCTCCCTCTCCCCCTCTCCCTCTGCCCCTCTCCCTCTCAACCTCACCCTCTCCCCCTCCCCTTCCTTCCCTGACCTTTGTCCTATGATTTGTCAATCAAAGCTCTCCCACGTGTATCCAAGCGTAGACCTGGGATTCAGCGTTTGCTGAGGATTTGCGCTTGGTCGGCCAATGCCACTATTTTAACTTCCAGCTCCATTCCCACACCGACCATTCTGTCCTTGGCCTTTACAGATACTCGATCCTCCGCTCCAATGACACTCTTCTCTGTGTTTACGCCTCATGCCACCAAAGGGCAGCAGTTCAAGAAGAAGATTAAAAGATTTAATAGGAACATGAGGGGTAACTGTTTCACACAAAGAGTGGTGGGTGTTTGGAACAAGCTGCCAGAAGAGGTAGTTCAGGCTGGGACTATCCCAACATTTAAGAAACAATTAGACAGGTACATGGATAGGACATGTTTGGAGGGTTATGGACCAAACGCAGGCAGCTAGGACATGTTGGCCAGTGTGGGCAAGTTGGGCAGAAGGGCCTGTTTCAACACTGTATCACTCTATGACTCTATGCTGGTGTGTTGCTTCATCCAGGGTCACATATTGCTGGCATAACTGGGTTTACGATTGTGAAGGGTTTTCATTGTTCACACAGATATCGACGAATGTAATTCCTCACCCTGTCATGTTAATGCAACCTGTCTCAACACAAATGGTTCCTACGACTGTACCTGCAACTCAGGGTTTCAGGAACCAGCCAGATCTGCCGGCAAACGTAAAGGGCTGATGTGTGAAGGTAAGGACTTCATGTCAGCAAGAAGGCATGTCAGCAATGCGGCACGGTGGCACAGCGGTAGAGCTGCTGCCATCCCGACTACGGGTGCTGTCTGTACGCAGTTTGTACGTTCTCCCCATGACCTGCATGGGTTTTCTCCAAGATCTCCGGTTTCCATCCACACTCAAACGAAGTCAGGTTTGTAGGTTAATTGGCTTGATAAATGTAAAAATTGTCCCTCGTGTGCAGGTTAGTGTTCATGTGCGGGGATCGCTGGTCGGCGCTGGTGGGCCAAAGGGTCTGCTTTCCCGTTGTATCTCTAAACTAAACTAAACTGCGAATAAATCCCCAGCTACTGTTTGTGATGGTCACTCCTACAGGCAGATTCCTGTAATTCTAGATAATCCCCGGGCACTGCTCAGACAGAATCTCACTGAGAATCATCGTGGCGCAGTATTGGGGTCAAACATTGCTATTTGTTTTGTTCAGATTGAAGATTTGGTCAATGATTGTAAATACCTTGGAGACTGGGAAGTGAAGCGGTCCTGAGTAATTTCTAATCATAAACCAGTGGACAAGACATTTGCAACCTCCACCAGCAGTGACATCTGATGCTCAGAGAATCCTGTCAACATCCCACCATGACACCTTCCACGCCCCGCCCATTGTTCTTCTTTGTCTATTCAGCATGTTGGTGTCGTTTTTACCAGGCATGTTCCTGTCTCTGGGCCTTGTCGCCAAGGACAGTGTTCAATGCCCATCCCTACTTGCTCTTGAAGTTGATGGCGAGCTGCCTTCTTAAACTGCTGCAGACCATCTCGCGAGGTTGCTCCCGCAGTGGTGCTGGGGAGGGAGTTTCAGGAGTTCGATCCAGTACTGAGGAGGGAACAGCAAAATATTTCCACCTCAGGCCTTGGAGGGGCATCTGTTCCCCCTCCATTTGTTCACCCATGGACGGGGCCTTGAACCCTCCACAATGGCTGCTACAGATGGCCCGATGTACAAGCCCTCTTGTTGGGGTGATCGAAACTCCGTCGTCCGGACGGATCAGAACACACTCGGAGTTCACAGGTTTGGAAGGTGCTGGTGAGGTGGTCTTGGAGAGCGACAGGTGACTTCCATGGGGCATTTTAAAGCTAAACTCACTGGTGGTTGGGTCACAAGCAGGCCAGAGTACCCTTCTTGGATGGCATAAGGGAACCAGGTGGGTTTAATGATAACTTGTTCATTTTGTGAGCACCGTTTACTAAATGCCAACTGCTCCGGTGGAATTGGAATTTGCTTCTGTACATTGCACTCATATTGGAATCCTCTGTGTCCGTGTTATTGTGAAGGATTTTCTCTGTTCATGCAGATGTCGAGGAGTGTGTCTACTATCCATGTGAGCGACACATGACCTGTACCAACACGGTGGGTTCCTACCTGTGCAACTGCAACGCAGGGTTCCAATTACCTCCTGCGGACAGTGCAGGAACGGATTGTGTAGGTAAGAACTTTACGTCCCCATGAAATGGAGAATAAATCTCAGATCGGGGTTGAGGGTGTTAATCCTCCAGGACTGCCCTGCAGATTCCTGGAATTAAAGAACAGATTTCCCTTTCCCCTGAATCTCAGTCTTAAAAAGGACTCGACCCAAAACGCCATCCATTCCTTCTCTCCTGAGACGCTGTCTGTCCTGCTGAGTTACTCTAGTATTTTGTGTCTATCAGCAGTGTAAACCAGCATCTGCTGTTCTTTCCTGCACTTATCATCCCGCAGATACCCAAAACTAAAGATCAATCGCACGGCCACATCCATCAACAAATCCCACGGGCAAACCGGGGGGTGAAAAATGTTAGCGGTTTTCTTTTATTCCTTTTCACACATCTGATCATTGATTCTGAACATTTCAGAAACTGTTGAATGTGTTTATGGAGCTGGCAGGTCCCTTGGAAACTGGAGATGGTGAAATGTATCATCCAGGGACATGTCTGAACGGGTTGATACATCTGGCCGTCGACATTGCTATTCCTCTCCTGGATCCCCATTCCCACACAGTCCAACATTATCCGCTCAGTGAAGGGGCTGGCCAATGCATGGCCCCAACAGAGTTACTGCTCAACCTGTCCACTCTTACCGACAGACAGTTTCCCATCCAATGGAATCGAGGACAATTAGCTTCTGGCTTGTCCAAGGCCATTTGGTTCCTCAATTCCATTTGATCCAGGAAGATCTATTCCTTAACTCCATCCATCTGTCTTCATTCCTCAACCCTTCATGCCCTTCTCAAGAAAAGCCGCTTGATCCTCTGTTCCAACGAGTGTCTGCTCTGTGTTTATGTTACATCCAGGGTCACAGAGTGCTCATGCAACAGGGAGCCAACTGGGTTTAGCACTGTGAATGGTTTTCATTGTTCCCACAGATATCGATGAATGCAAATCCTCACCCTGTGTTGATAAGGCAACTTGTACCAACACCGAGGGCTCCTATGAGTGCAAATGCAGCGCTGGGTTTCAGGAATTGTCTGGCAACAGTGGAGAGATGATATGTGCAGGTGAGGACTTTAGGGCCTGTCCCATTTGGCCGTCATTTACACGACAGGCTGATAGTGACGGAACGAACATCATCATGCGACTTCAAATATTTTTTCTGTTCTGCAAGTAGAGTCAACGTATTGACATCATTTGTTAAGTGAAACATTGATAAAATTATTGTTTGCTGGAAAAATTCATTTATTTTTAAACTTTGTGAATTATTTCCAACAAACACAAATTTCTATTCCATTATAGCAGTTTGACGGTTTGAGCACAACTTAAGAATTAGTTTGCAAATTTTAATTTTAGATGGTGTTAGTAAAATTGTTGGTGGTTATTTAAAAAAAGAACTAATTTGGTTACTAGTGTTCGTTTAGGATATAAAATCTGCAATCCTTACCTGGATGTTAACTTTTGAAACATCCATTGGTTAAGCACGGTGACGTAGTCATGCGTCACCACGCGCTGCACGTACGAGGTCAGGACACCTGCGTGCGACCGCAATACGCCCTCGTGCATACGCGATACGTCACGCCAGAGGCGCGCAAAGATTTTGTTTCCTACAATATCCAGGAGCGCCGCGCGATACCGCCCGTAACTCCATACCCCTCCGAGCTTCTCCATGCAACCGTCCGGCGCGGCACACACGCTACCCGTGTGGCTTAACGCAACGACAAGGTCGCGTAAATGGTGCGCAAATGGGCCAAGTGCGACAGGCCCTTTTATGTCTGCATCAAACAGAGAATAAATCCCAAGATTCAGCAGCTCATCCCCCCACAGAGGCTGGCGAGACAGAGTCAATGTCTCAGGTCAAACGCCATTCATGAGGACGGGAAATTAAGCAATGGGTGAATGAGGAGAGAGAGAGTAACACGGAGAGAAAAGAGAGAGAGAGAATGCAACGGGGAGAGAAAAAAGAGAGAGAAAGAGAATGCAACGGGGAGAGCAGAGAGAGAGAGAGAGAGGGAAAATGCGACAGGCAGAGAAGAGAGTGAGAGAGAGAGAGAATGTGACAGGGGAGAAGAGAGAGAGAGAGAATGTGACAGGGGAGAAGAGAGAGAGAGAGAGAATGCGCCAGGGAAAGAGAGCTAGAGAGAGAGGAAAAGAGATGGAAAGAGTGAAACCGAAAGAGAAGGACCCAGGGAGATGGAGACAGAGAAAGAGAAAGAGAGAGAGACACAATTAGAGAACTGTAGGAGAGGCAGTGAAATACTTGCTGGATATCTGACTATTGAAAATTCCATTTGATCCAGGAAGATCTGTTCCTTAACTCCATCCACCTGCCTTTCTCCCTCAACCTTTCACTTAATCGTTTGTTCCAACGAGAGTCTGCTCTGTGTTTGTGACACACGCTGGTGTGTTGCTGCATCCAGACAACAGACATTAGACAATAGGTGCAGGTGTAGGCCGTTCGGCCCCTCGACCCAGCACCGCTATTCACTGTGATCATGGCTGATAGTACAGAATCAGTACCCCGTTCCTGCCTTCTCACCATATCCCTTGACTCCGCTATCTTTAAGAGCTCTATCAAACTCTCTCTTGAAAGCATCCAGAGAATTGGCCTGAGGCAGAGAATTCCACAGATTCAAAACCCTCTGTGTGAAAAATGTTTTTCCTCATCTCCATTCTAAATGGCTTACCCCTTATTTTTAAACTGTGGCTCCTGGTTCTGGACTCCCCCCAACATCGGGAACATGTTTCCTGCCTCATAACCCTTAATAATCTTATATGTCTCAATAAGATCTCCTCTCATCCTTCTAAATTCCAGAGTATACAAGCCCAGCCGCTCCATTCTATCAACATAGTTACAGAGTGCAACAGGGAGCAAACGGTGTTACTATTGTGAAGGATTTTCACTGTTCCCACAGATATTGACGAATGCAAATCCTCACCCTGTGGCAAAAACACGTTTTGCGACAACACGCCGGGTTCGTACCAGTGCAACTGCATCGCAGGGTTTCATGCATCAGCTGCAACCACCGGCATCGGTGCAGAGGATTGTGAAGGTCGGGACGTTTTGTTTAGTTTAAAGATACAGCGCGGAAACAGGCCTTTCGGCACACCCAGATTGTCCCCGCACACTAACATTGTCCTACAAACACTAGGGAATGTTCACAATTATACAAAGCCAATTAACCTATAAACAGCACCGGTAGTCAGGATCAAACCCGAGTCCCTGGCGCTGTAAGGCAGTATTCCCTGTATAAGCAAGAAACAGGGAATAAATCGGCATCATCTGTTACGATTGTCAATCCTACAGGAATGACCGGCAGATTCCTGGAATTTGAGAATGAACTCCTCTGAACAAACCTCACTGAGCATCATTGTGGGGTGGTGCTGGGGGTCAAACATTGGCTTTTTTATTTGTTCCTTGTGACAGATTTGGTCGACTATTCTGAATCATGTTGAGACTGGGGAATGAATATATTACCCAGGTTGGTCCCTTGAAAACAGGGGACCATGTGATGTATCGCCCAGCAACTGGTCTGACCAGCTCCAACTGGCTAGATCATTAGAAAATCAGAGGTGCAGGAGTAGGCCATTCAGCCTTTCGAGCCAGCACCGCCTTTCAATATGATCATGGCTGATCTTCCAATATCAGTACCCCGTTCCTGCTTTTTCCCCATATCCTTTGATTACAATTCCACTTCCCGATCCCCAGTATTTTGTGTCTATCAGCAGTGTAAACCAGCATCTGCAGCTCTTTCCTGCACTTATCATCCCGCAGATACCCAAAACTAAAGATCAATCGCACGGCCACATCCATCAACAAATCCCACGGGCAAACCGGGGGGTGAAAAATGTTAGCGGTTTTCTTTTATTCCTTTTCACACATCTGATCATTGATTCTGAACATTTCAGAAACTGTTGAATGTGTTTATTGAGCTGGCAGGTCCCTTGGAAACTGGAGATGGTGAAATGCCTCATCCAGGGACATGTCTGAACGGGTTGATACGTCTGGCCGTCGACATTGCTATTCCTCTCCTGGATCCCCATTCCCACACAGTCCAACATTATCCACTCAGTGAAGGGGCTGGCCAATGCATGGCCCCAACAGAGTTACTGCTCAACCTGTCCTCTCTTATCGACAGACAGTTTCCCGTCCAATGGAATCGAGGATAATTAGCTTCTGGCTTGTCCAAGGCCATTTGGTTCCTCAATTCCATTTGATCCAGGAAGATCTATTCCTTAACTCCATCCATCTGTCTTCATTCCTCAACCCTTAATGCCCTTCTCAAGAAAAGCCACTTGATCCTCTGTTCCAACGAGTGTCTGCTCTGTGTTTACGCTACATCTGAGGTCCGAGTGCTCATGCAACAGGGAGCCAACTGGGTTTACCACTGTGAATGGTTTTCATTGTTCCTACAGATATCGATGAATGCAAATCCTCAGCCTGTGGTGATAAGGCAACTTGTACCAACACCGAGGGCTCTTATGAGTGCAAATGCAGCGCTGGGTTTCAGGAATTGTCTGGCAACAGTGGAGGGAAGATCTGTGCAGGTGAGGACTTTAGGGCCTGTCCCACTTGTCCGTCATTTACGCGACAGGCTGGTAGTGACGGAACGAGCATCATCATGCGACTTCAAATATTTTTTCTGTTCTGCAAGTAGAGTCAACGTATTGACATCATTTGTTAAGTGAAACATTGATAAAATTATTGTTTGCTGGAAAATTTCATTTACTTTTAAACTGTGTGAATTATTCCCAACAAACACAAATTTCTATTCCATTATAGCAGTTTGAGGGTTTGAGCACAGCTTAAGAATTAGTTTGCAAATTTTTATTTTAGATGGTGTTAGTAAAATTGTTGGTGGTTATTCAAAAAAAACTAATTTGTTTACTAGTGTTCGTTTAGGATATAAAATCTGCAATCCTTACCTGGATGTTAACTTTTGAAACATCCATTGGTTAAGCACGGTGACGTAGTCATGCGTCACCACGCGCTGCACGTACGAGGTCAGGACACCTGCGTGCGACCGCAATACGCCCGCGTGCAAACGCGATACATCACACCAGATGCGCGCAAATATTTTGCACCCTGCACTATCCTGGACGCCGTGCGATACCGCCCGTAACTCCATACCCCTCTGAGCTTCTCCATGCAACCGTCCCGCGTGGCCCACACGCTACCCGTGCGTCTCATCGCAACGACGAGGTCGCGTAAATGGCGCGCAAATGGGCCAAGTGGGACAGGCTTTATGTCTGCATCAAACAGGGAATAAATCCCAAGATTCAGCAGATTAGACAGTCTCTGTGGGAGGAGAGACAATGTCTCAGGTGAAACAGCCTTTGTGAGGACTGGAAATTAAGCAATGGGTGAATGAGGAGAGATAGAGAGAGAGAGAAACAGGGAAAGAAAAGAGAGAGAGAGAGAGAATGCAACAGGGAGAGAAAAGAGAGAGAGAGAGAATGCAACAGGGAGAGAATAGAGAGAGAGAGAGAGAGAGAGAATGCAACAGGGAGAGAAACAATAAGGGGCAGAAAACGCTAGTGGGAGTTGTGTACAGGCCACCTAACAGTAGTAGTGGAGTTGGGGATGGCATCAAACAGGAAATTAGAAATGCGTGCAACAAAGGTAAAGCAGATATAATGAGTGACTTCAATCTACATATAGATTGGATGAATCAAATTGGCAAGGGTGCTGAGGAAGAGGATATCTTGGAATGTAATCGGGATAGTTTTCTAAACCAACATGTAGAGGAACCAACGAGAGAACAGGCTATTCTCGACTGGGTATTGAGTAATGAGGAAGGGTTAGTTGGCAGTCTTGTTGTGTGTGGCCCCTTGGGCAAGAGTGACCATAATATGGTTGTTCTTCATTAGGATGGAGAGTGACATAATTAATTCAGAAACAAGGGTTCTGAACTTAAAGATAGGTGACTTTGAGGGTATGAGGCGTGAATTGGCCAAGATAGACTGGCAATTGATTCTTAAAGGGCTGACGGTGGAAAGGGCTGACGGTGGATTTCAAGGCTGCATGGATGAACTACAACAATTGTTCATCCCAGTTTGGCAAAATAATATATCAGGGAAGGTAGGGATAACAAGGGAAATCAGTGTTAGTATCAAAACAAAAGATAAAGGACTGGGAGAAATTCAGAGTCCAACAGAGGGCAAAAGGCTTAATTAGGAAAGGAAAAATAGATTATGAAATAAAACTGGCAGGGAACATAAGGGATAACCAGTGGATGTGTTATATCTGGACTTTCAGAAGGTTTTTGACAAGGTCCCACATAAGAAACATAGAAAGATAGAAAATAGGTGCAGGAGTAGGCCATTCGGCCCTTCGAGCCTGCACTGCCATTCAATATGATCATGGCTGATCATCCAACTCAGTATCCTGTACCTGCCTTCTCTCCATACCCCCTGATCCCTTTAGCCACAAGGGCCACATCTAAGTCCCTCTTAAATATAACCAATGAACGGACCTCAACTACCTTCTGTGGCAGAGAGTTCCAGAGATTCACCACTCTCTGTGTGAAAAATGTTTTTCTCATCTCGATCCTAAAGGATTTCCCCTTTATCCTTAAACTGTGACCCCTTGTCCTGGACTTCCCCAACATCGGGAACAATCTTCCTGCATCTAGCCTGTCCAACCTCTTAAGAATTGTGTAAGTTTCTATGAGATCCCCCCTCAATCTTCTAAATTCTAGTGAGTACAAGCCGAGTCTATCCAGCCTTTCGTCATGTGAAAGTCCTGACATCCCAGGAATCAGTCTGGTGAACCATCTCTGTACTCCCTCCATGGCAAGAATGGCTTTCCTCAGATTTGGAGACCAAAACTGTACGCAATACTCCAGGTGTGGTCTCACGAAGACCCTGTACAACTGCAGTAGAACCTCCCTGCTCCTATACTCAAATCCTTTTGCTATATATGCCAACATACCATTCGCATTCTTCACTGCCTGCTGCACCTGCATGCCTACTTTCAATGACTGGTGTACCATGACACCCAGGACTCGTTGCATCTCCCCTTTCCCTATTCGGCCACCATTTAGATAATAGTCTACTTTCCTGGTTTTGCCACCAAAGTGAATAACCTCACATTTATCCACATTATACTGCATCTGCCATGCATTTGCCCACTCGCCCAGCCTATCCAAGTCACCTTGCAGCCTCCTAGCATCCTCCTCACAGCTAACACTGCCCCCCAGGCTCGTGTCATCCGGAAACTTGGAGATGTTGCATTCAGTTCCCTCGTCCAAATCATTAATATATATTGTAAATAGCTGGGGTCCCAGCACTGAGCCTTGCGGTACCCCACAAGTCACTGCCTGCCATTCTGAAAAGGACCCGTTTACTCCTACTCTGCTTCCTGTTTGCCAGCCAGTTCTCTATCCACATCAATACTGAACCCCCAATACCGTGTACTTTAAGTTTGTATACTAATCTCTTATGTGGGACCTTGTCAAAAGCCTTCTGAAAGTCCAGATATAACACATCCACTGGTTCTCCCTTATCCACTCTACTAGTTACATCCTCGAAAAATTCTATAAGATTCGTCAGAGCTGATTTACCTTTCGTAAATCCATGCTGACTTTGTCCAATGATTTCACCACTTTCCAAATGTGCTGCTATCCCATCTTTAATAACTGACTAGCAGTTTCCCCACTACCGATGTTAGACTAACTGGTCTGTAATTCCCCGTTTTCTTCTCCCTCCCTTTTTAAACAGTGGGGTTACATTAGCTACCCTCCAATCCTCAGGAACTACTCCAGAATCTAAAGATTTTGAAAAATGATCACTAATGCATCCACTATTTCTGGGGCTACTTCCTTAAGTACTCTGGGATGCAGCCTATCTGGCCCTGGGGATTTATCGGCCTTTAATCCATTGAATTTACCTAACACCACTTCCCGGCTAACCTGGATTTCACTCAGTTCATCCATCTCATTTGACCCGCGGTCCCCTGCTATTTCCGGCAGATTATTTATGTCTTCCTTAGTGAAGACGGAACCAAAGTAGTTATTCAATTGGTCTGCCATGGCCTTGTTCCCCATGATCAACTCACCTGTTTCTGACTGCAAGGGACCTACATTTGTTTTAACTAATCTCTTTGTCTTCACATATATATAAAAACCTTTGCAGTCAGTTTTTATGTTCCCTGCCAGTTTTCTTTCATAATCTATTTTCCCTTTCCTAATTAAGCCCTTTGTCCTCCTCTGCTGGACTCAGAAATATAAGAGATTAGTATACAAACTTAAAGCACACTGTATTGGGGGTTCAGTATTGATATGGATAGAGAACTGGCTGGCAGACAGGAAGCAAAGAGTAGGAGTAAACGGGTCCTTTTCAGAATGGCAGGCAGTGACTAGTGGGGTACCGCAAGGCTCAGTACTGGGGCCAGCACTGAGCTATTTACAATATATATTAATGATTTGGACGAGGGAATTGAATGCAACATCTCCAAGTTTGCGGATGACACGAAGCTGGGGGGTAGTGTTAGCTGTGAGGAGGATGCTAGGAGGCTGCAAATTGACTTGGATAGGCTGGGTGAGTGGGCAAATGCATGGCAGTTGCAGTATAATGTGGATACATGTGAGGTTATCCACTTTGGTGGCAAAAACATTATCTGAATGGTAGCCGATTAGGAAAAGGGGATATGCAACGAAACCTGGGTGTCATGGTACACCAGTCATTGAAAGTAGGTACACAAAAAAGCTGGAGAAACTCAGCGGGTGCAGCAGCATCTACGGAGCGAAGGAAATAGGCAACGTTTCAGGCCGAAACCCTTCTTCAGA
Source organism: Amblyraja radiata (assembly GCF_010909765.2). Classification (NCBI taxonomy): domain Eukaryota; kingdom Metazoa; phylum Chordata; class Chondrichthyes; order Rajiformes; family Rajidae; genus Amblyraja; species Amblyraja radiata. Next base: position 2,335,881 of record NC_045970.1, read on the forward strand.
CTGATCGGGGGTGGGGGGGGGAGGGGGCGGGGACAAGAAAGGAAAAAGGAGGAGGAACCGGAAGGCTGGGGGATGGGAGGAGACAGCAGGGGGACTGAAGAAGGGGAGGAGACAGCAAGGACTAACAAAATTGGGAGAATTCGATGTTCATGCCCCAGGATGCAGACTCCCCAACCGGAATATGAAGTGCTGTTCCTCCAATTTCCGGTGCTGCTCGCTGTGGCCATGGAGGAGACCCAGGACAGAGAGGACGGAGTGGGAGGGGGAGTTGAAGTGCTGAGCCACCGGGAGGTCAGCTTGGTTATTGCGGACCGAGCGGAGGTGTTCGGCGAAACGATCGCCCAACCTCCGCTTGGTCTCACCGATATAGATCTGCTGACATCTAGAGCAGCGGATGCAATAGATGAGGTTGGAGGAGATGCAGGTAAACCTCTGTCGCACCTGGAACGACTGCTTGGGTCCTTGAACGGAGTCGAGGGGGGAGGTAAAGGGACAAGTGTTGCATCTCTTGCGGTTGCAACGGAAAGTGCCCGGGGAGCGGGTGGTACGAGAGGGAAGGGAGGAATTGACAAGGGAGTTATGGAGGGAGCGGTCTTTGCGGAAGGCAAATATGGGGGGAGATGGGAAGATGTGGCGAGTGGTGGGGTCACGTTGGAGGTGGCAAAACTGACGGAGGATAACTTTTTTTATGTGCCGGCTGGTGGGGTGAAAGGTGAGGACTAGGGGGACTCTGCCCTTGTTGCGAGTGCGGGGATGGGGAGAGAGAGCAGTGTTGCGGGGTATGGAAGAGACCCTGGTGCGAGCCTCATCTATGGTGGAGTAGGGTAACCCCCGTTCCCTGAATAATGAGGACATTTCAGAAGTCCTGGTGTGGAACGCCTCATCCGTGGAGCAGATGCGGCGTAGACAGGGGAATTGGGAGTAGGGGATGTAGTCCTTACAGGAAGCAGGGTGGGAAGAAGTGTAGTCCAGATAGCCATGGGAGTCAGTGGGTTTATAGTGGATGTCAGTCAGAAGTCTATCACCTGCAATGGAGATAGTGAGGTCAAGGAATGGCAGGGAAGTGTCGGAAATGGTCCAGGTGTATTTGAGTGCCGGATGGAAGTTGGTGGTGAAGTGGATGAAGTCAGTCAGTTGTGTGCGGGTTCAGGAGGTGGCACCAAAGCAGTCGTCGATGTAGCGGAGGTAGAGGTCGGGGATGGGGCCCTGGTACGTATTGAACAGGGATTGCTCGACGTAACCGACAAATAGGCAGGCATAGCTGGGGCGCATGCACGTGCCCATAGCTACGCCTTGTATTTGGAGGAAATGGGAAGAGTCGAACGTGAAGTTATTGAGGGTAAGGACCAGCTCCGCTAGGCGGAGGAGAGTGTCAGTGGCTGGGTATAGGTTGCTTAATAGATGCTGCTGCACCCGCGGAGTTTCTCCAGTTTTTTTGTGTACCTTCGATTTTCCAGCATCTGCAGTTCCTTCATAAACATTGAAAGTAGGCATGTAGGTGCAGCAGGCAGTGAAGAAAGCGAATGGTATGTTAGCAATCATAGCATAAGGATTTGAGTATAGGAGCAGGGAGGTTCTACTGGTTGTACAGGGTCTTTGTGAGGCAAGTTTTGGTCTCCTAATCTGAGGAACGGCATTCTTGTCATAGAGGGAGTACAGAGAATGTTCACCAGACTGATTCCAGGAATGTCAGGACTTTCATATGAAGAAAGACTGGATAGACTCGGCTTCTACTCGCTAGAATTTGGAAGATTGAGGGATGCAGGAAGATTGTTCCCGATGTTGGGGAAGTCCAGAACAAGGGGTCCAAGTTTAAGGATAAAGGGGAAATCTTTTAGGACTGAGATATGAAAACCATTTTTTACACAGAGAGTGGTGAATCTCTGAAATTCTCTGCCACAGAATGTAGTTGAGGCCAGTTCATTGGCTATAGTTAAGATGGAGTTGTGGCCCTTGTGGCTAAAGTGATCAGGGGGTATGCAGAGAAAGCAGGAGCAGGATACTGAGTTGGATGATCAGCCATGATCATATTGAATGGCGGTGCAGGCTCGAAGAGCCGAATGGCCTACTCCTGCACCTATTTTCTATGTTTCAGAAAGAGAGAGAGAGCAAGAGAGTGCAACAGGGCGAGAAAAAAGAGAGAGAAAGAGAATGCAACAGGGAGAGGAGAGACAGAGAAAGAGAGAGAGAGAGAGAGAAAGGGGGGGAGAATGCGACAGGCGGAGAAGAGAGAGAGAAAGAGAGAGAGAGAATGTGACAGGGGAGAAGAGAGAGAGTGTGGGAGTGAGAGAGAGAGACAGCGAGCGAGAATGACCAGGGATAGAGCGATGGAAAGAGTGAAACTGAAAGAGAAGGACACAGGGAGATGGAGACAGAGAAAGAGAGAGAGAGACAGTTAGAGAACTATAGGAGAGGCAGTGAAATACTTGCTGGATATCTGACTATTGAAAATTCCATTTGATCCAGGAAGATCTGTTCCTTAACTCCATCCACCTGCCTTTCTCCCTCAACCTTTTACTTAATCCTTTGTTCCAACGAGAGTCTGCTCTGTGTTTAAGGCATACTGCATCCAGACAACAGACATTAGACAATAGGTGCAGGTGTAGGCCGTTCGGCCCCTCGACAAAGCACCGCCATTCACTGTGATCATGGCTGATTATCCACAATGTACCCTGTTCCTGCCTTCTCGCCATATCCCTTGAGTCCGCTATCTTTAAGAGCTCTATCTAACCCTCTCTTGAAAGCATCCAGAGATTTGGCCTGAGGCAGAGAATTCCACCGATTCACCACACTCTGTGTGAAAAAGTTTTTCCTCATCTCTGTTCTAAATGGCTTACCCCTTATTCTTAAACAGTGGCCCCTGGTGTTACTATTGTGAAGGGTTTTCACTGTTCCCACATATATTGACGAATGCAAATCCTCACCATGTGGCAAAAACACGCTTTTTGACAACACGCCGGGTTCCTACCAGTGCAACAGCATCGCAGGGTTTCATCCATCAGCTGCGACCACTGGCATCAGTGCAGAGGATTGTGAATGTTGGGACGTTTAGTTTAGTTTAGAGATACAGCGCGGAAACAAGCCTTTCGGCTCACCCAGTCTGCACCGAACAGAGGTCCCCGCACACTAACACTGTCCTACAAACACTAGGATACGTTCACAATTATACAAAGCCAATTAACCTATAAACAGCACCGGTAGTCAGGATCGAACCCGAGTCCCTGGCGCTGTAAGGCAGTAACTCTACTGCTGTGCCACCGTGCCACCCTGTATAAGCAAGAAACACGGAATAAAACGGCATCATCTGTTACGTTTGTCAAGGTGTCCTTGGCCTCTACAGATACTCGATCCTCCGCTCCAATGACACTCTTCTCTGTGTTTATGCCTCATGCCACCAAAGGGCAGCAGTTCAAGGTGAAGGGGAAAAGATTTAATAGGAATATGAGGGGTAACTGTTTCACATAAAGAGTGGTGGGTGTTTGGAACAAGCTGCCAGAAGAGGTAGTTCAGGCTGGGACTATCCCAACATTTAAGAAACAATTAGACAGGTACATGGATAGGACATGTTTGGAGGGTTATGGACCAAACGCAGGCAGCTAGGACATGTTGGCCAGTGTGGGCAAGTTGGGCAGAAGGGCCTGTTTCAACACTGTATCACTCTATGACTCTATGCTGGTGTGTTGCTTCATCCAGGGTCACATATTGCTGGCATAACTGGGTTTACGATTGTGAAGGGTTTTCATTGTTCACACAGATATCGACGAATGTAATTCCTCACCCTGTCATGTTAATGCAACCTGTCTCAACACAAATGGTTCCTACGACTGTACCTGCAACTCAGGGTTTCAGGAACCAGCCAGACATGCCGGAAAACGTAAAGGGCTGATGTGTGAAGGTAAGGACTTCATGTCAGCAAGAAGGCATGTCAGCAATGCGGCACGGTGGCACAGCGGTAGAGCTGCTGCCATCCCGACTACGGGTGCTGTCTGTATGCAGTTTGTACGTTCTCCCCATGACCTGCATGGGTTTTCTCCAAGATCTCCGGTTTCCATCCACACTCAAAAGAAGTCAGGTTTGTAGGTTAATTGGCTTGATAAATGTAAAAATTGTCCCTCGTGTGTAGGTTAGTGTTCATGTGCGGGGATCGCTGGTCGGCGCTGGTGGGCCGAAGGGCCTGTTTCCTGCGTTGTATCTCTGAACTAAACTAAACTGCGAATAAATCCCCAGCTACTGTTTGTGATGGTCACTCCTACAGGCAGATTCCTGTAATTCTAGATAATCCCCGGGCACTGCTCAGACAGAATCTCACTGAGAATCATTGTGGCGCAGTATTGGGGTCAAACATTGCTATTTGTTTTGTTCAGATTGAAGATTTGGTCAATGATTGTAAATACCTTGGAGACTGGGAAGTGAAGCGGTCCTGAGTAATTTCAAATCACAAACCAGTGGACAAGACATTTGCAACCTCCACCAGCAGTGACATCTGATGCTCAGAGAATCCTGTCAACATCCCACCATGACACCTTCCACGCCCCGCCCATTGTTCTTCTTTGTCCATTCAGCATGTTGGTGTCGTTTTTACCAGGCATGTTCCTGTCTCTGGGCCTTGTCGCCAAGGACAGTGTTCAATGCCCATCCCTACTTGCTCTTGAAGTTGATGGCGAGCTGCCTTCTTAAACTGCTGCAGACCATCTCGCGAGGTTGCTCCCGCAGTGGTGCTGGGGAGGGAGTTTCAGGAGTTCGATCCAGTACTGAGGAGGGAACGGCAAAATATTTCCACCTCAGGCCTTGGAGGGGCATCTGTTCCCCCTCCATTTGTTCACCCATGGACGGGGCCTTGAACCCTCCACAATGGCTGCTACAGATGGCCCGATGTACAAGCCCTCTTGTTGGGGTGATCGAAACTCCGTCGTCCGGACGGATCAGAACACACTCGGAGTTCACAGGTTTGGAAGGTGCTGGTGAGGTGGTCTTGGAGAGCGACAGGTGACTTCCATGGGGCATTTTAAAGCTAAACTCACTGGTGGTTGGGTCACAAGCAGGCCAGAGTACCCTTCTTGGATGGCATAAGGGAACCAGGTGGGTTTTAATGATAACTTGTTCATTTTGTGAGCACCGTTTACTAAATGCCAACTGCTCCGGTGGAATTGGAATTTGCTTCTGTACATTGCACTCACATTGGAATCCTCTGTGTCCGTGTTATTGTGAAGGATTTTCTCTGTTCATGCAGATGTCGAGGAGTGTGTCTCCTATCCATGTGAGCGACACATGACCTGTACCAACACGGTGGGTTCCTACCTGTGCAACTGCAACGCAGGGTTCCAATTACCTCCTGCGGACAGTGCAGGAACGGATTGTGTAGGTAAGAATTTTACGTCGCCATGAAATGGAGAATAAATCTCGGATCGGGGTTGAAGGTGTTAATCCTCCAGGACTGCCCTGCAGATTCCTGGAATTAAAGAACAGATTTCCCTTTCCCCTGAATCTCAGTTTTAAAAAGGACTCGACCCAAAACGTCATCCATTCCTTCTCTCCTGAGACGCTGTCTGTCCTGCTGAGTTACTCTAGTATTTTGTGTCTATCAGCAGTGTAAACCAGCATCTGCAGTTCTTTCCTGCACTTATCATCCCGCAGATACCCAAAACTAAAGATCAATCGCACGGCCACATCCATCAACAAATCCCACGGGCAAACCGGGGGGTGAAAAATGTTAGCGGTTTTCTTTTATTCCTTTTCACACATCTGATCATTGATTCTGAACATTTCAGAAACTGGGGAATGTGTTTATGGAGCTGGCAGGTCCCTTGGAAACTGGAGATGGTGAAATGTATCATCCAGGGACATGTCTGAACGGGTTGATACGTCTGGCCGTCGACATTGCTATTCCTCTCCTGGATCCCCATTCCCACACAGTCCAACATTATCCACTCAGTGAAGGGGCTAGCCAATGCATGGCCCCAACAGAGTTACTGCTCAACCTGTCCACTCTTACCGACAGACAGTTTCCCATCCAATGGAATCGAGGACAATTCGCTTCTGGCTTGTCCAAGGCCATTTGGTTCCTCAATTCCATTTGATCCAGGAAGATCTATTCCTTAACTGCATCCATCTGTCTTCATTCCTCAACCCTTCATGCCCTTCTCAAGAAAAGCCGCTTGATCCTCTGTTCCAACGAGTGTCTGCTCTGTGTTTACGCTACATCCAGGGTCACAGAGTGCTCATGCAAGAGGGAGCCAACTGGGTTTACCACTGTGAATGGTTTTCATTGTTCCCACAGATATCGATGAATGCAAATCCTCACCCTGTGGTGATAAGGCAACTTGTACCAACACCGAGGGCTCTTATGAGTGCAAATGCAGCGCTGGGTTTCAGGAATTGTCTGGCAACAGTGGAGGGAAGATCTGTGCAGGTGAGGACTTTAGGGCCTGTCCCACTTGGCCGTCATTTACACGACAGGCTGGTAGTGACGGAGCGAGCATCATCATGCGACTTCACAGAGACCAGTCCTTGTGATCTCACCATGTTAACGATTGTCACTGTTTACACAGATATCGATGAGTGTGAATCCTTGCCCTGTCACCATAACACAACTTGTAACAACACGCTGGGTACCTTCCAGTGCAACTGCAACGCAGGGTTTCATGCATCAGCTTCGTCCACCGGACTCCATGCAAATAAGATCTGTGAAGTTGAGGACTTTAAGAGATATTGGTACACTGATTATGTCGGCTGGAGCTGGTTACATTACCGGATTTCCTTCCAGGGAGGGTATAAGAGAAACCAATGGGTTTTCATGAGGGTACACAAAAATGCTGGAGAAACTTAGCGGGTGCAGCAGCATCTATGGAGCGAAGGAAATAGGCAAAGTTTCGGGCCGAAACCCTTCTTCAGACTCATTTTGTTCAATTTGTGAGGGCCATCACTGATGAGTATTTCTCTAAATTCGCGCTGGAGTAGAGGGATTTGAATTCCAGTTTTGTAGATGACTATTTTGATTTTATCCCTGGACCACCAACACACTCAGACACCAGAGTCCTCATGTAACAGAGAACATTGCAGTGGCAGGGTGGTGCAGCGATGGACTCTGGGTGCTGTCTGTATGCAGTTTTCACGTTCTCCCCGTGACCGCGCGGGTTTTCTCCTTCTGCACTGGTTTTCTCCCACGCTTCAAAGATATACATTTTTGTTGATTAATTGGCTTCGGTAAAATTGTGATTGTTCCTTTTGAGTATTGTAGTGCTAGTATACGGCGCACACTCAGTGGGCCGAAGGGCCTGTTTCTGCACTGTGTCTCTAAAAGTCTCAGAAGTCTAAACAAGGTTTACAATTGTGAAGGGTTTCTCTGTTTCCACGGATATCAATGAGTGTGCGTCTTCGCCGTGTCACCGTGACGCGACTTGTGACAACATTGTGAGTTCCTTCCAGTGCAACTGCAACACAGAGTTTCTGGTCTCAGCTGCGACCACTTGGCTTGGTGCAGGGAAGATCTGTGAGGGCAAGGTCTTCACATCACCAAATTGGGAATGGGATTGGGAATGCTCCAGGATTGTTTTGCAGATCCCTGGAATGAAGGAATAATTTCCTGGCTGCTGCACTGTGGAAATTCCAAAATAAATAGCACAGGGTGGTGATGGGTTGTGCCAGCTGGGTTCAATCAATCCAAAATAGGCCTTTTTCTTACTTTTCATTCTAAATATATTAGAGATTGGGAGATGAGTTTATGGATCAGCCAGGTTCCTTGGATGGAGACCGTGTCATGCTGAGGAACATGTCCCATCGGGTCAGCAGTGCCAGCTGCCGTGGTCACTCCTGTCCCAAGCTCCAGCCTAGGCTCAACGCACTACTAAACATCACCAGCTTCTCGTTCTCACCCACAAACAGCAAACAATGGCCTGTTTCCTTTATCATCGTTACTTTTTTGCATGTCTTTCATTCATGGTTTTTTATTTCTCTACATCATCGTCTATATCTCCCGTTTCCCTTTTCCCCAACGAGTCTGAAAAAGGGTCTCATCACGAAACGTCACCCATACCTTCTCTCCAGAGATGCTGCCTGTCCCGCTGAGTTACTCCAGCATTTTGTGTCTATCTTTGGTTTAAACCAGCACCTGCAGTTCCTTTCTGCACTAAATATCAATGCAGGAATGGGCATCACCTCCCCCTGGTGGTGTCCATAAGTACCTACATCTCTCCCCACACATCCTTGGGTACATGCTGCCGACTGGCACATCAAGGCTACATGTGTAAGATGCAAGTGGTCTCTCCCCTCTGGTAAAAGCAGGAGAGATCCAGAAATGGAGGGCAGCATCAGAGAAGGTTCGTTTGATGGCGAGATCGCCATGGAAACATGAAGCAACAAAATTAGACATTTCTCACCTCTGTCACATGCTGGAGAGAGCACCAGTGCAGCAATCAATGCGTTGGAAGAAGAGTTGATGGAGTGGGTCCAAATAGGACAAACAAGAATTGCTCAATTTATCCCATGGACAGAAAGGTGTAGCTTGTGCTCAGTTCATAAGGTCTGGGGGCAGAATTAGGCCATTTGGCCCATCGAGTCTACACCACTATTCAGTCATGGCTGATCTATCTTTCCCTCTCAACCACATTCTCTTGCCTTCTCCCCGTAACCCCTGACACCTGTACTAATGAAGGACCTATGCATCTCCGCTTTAAAACAAATTCGAAGACTTGGCCACTAGTAGAAACAGCCACTCCATATTCTTTCCATCCAGGCCTTTCATTCTTCAGTAAGTTTCAATGAGATGCCCCCATCATCCATCTAAACTCCACCAAGTACAGGCCCACAAACCGTGGGTTCAGCCAGAGCAGTTGGTGGTGAGGAACTGGTTGTTCTCTGCTCAAGGAACAGAATATTAGTTGCTCACAAGGTGAGGTCCATGATTTAGACCCAGTAATGATGTAGGACCGGCAAAGTATTTCCAAATAGGGTTGTGCATGACTGGGGGAGCCTGCGGGTGGTGGTGTTCCCAGCACCTGAAGCCCTTGTCCTATTTGCTGATGAAGGTAAAAATGTCTGGAAGCAGCTGTTGCAGCAACCAAGGCAAGTAATCGACTGACTTCAATAGACAATAGGTGCAAGAGCAGGCCATTCGGCCCTTCGAGCCAGCACCGCCATTCAATGTGATCATGGCTGATCATCTCCAATCAGTACCGCGTTCATGCCTTCTCCCCATATCCCCTGACTCCGCTATTTTTAAGAGCCCTATCTAGCTCTCTCTTGACTTCCTGTTTTTGCTACCAAAGTGGATAACCTCACATTTATCCGCATTAAACCTCATCTGTCATGCATCTGCCCACTCCCCCAACCTGTCCAAGTCACCCTGCATTTTCATAGCATCCTCCTCACAGTTCACAATGCCTCCCACCTTTGTGTCACCTGCAAATTTGCTATTGTTACTTTGAATTCCTTCATCCAAATCATTGATGTATATTGTAATTACAATACAATACAATACAATACAATACCTTTTATTTGTCATTTGAACCTCACATGAGGTTCAAACGAAATTTAGTTTCTGCAGCCATACACAAAAAGAACCAAGACACACACCAACACAATTCACATAAACATCCATCACAGTGAGTCTCCTCCTCACCGTGATGGAAGGCAAAGTCTTGTCTCTCCCCTGCACTCCATTCCCCTTAGTTGCGGTCCCAGCACCGAGCTTTGCGGTACCCCACTAGCCACTGCCTGTCATTCTCAAAAGAACCCGTTAATCCCTATTCTTTGTTTCCTGTCTGCCAACCACTTCTCTATCCAAGTCAGCACTCTACCCCGAATACCATGTGCCCTAATTTTGCCCACTAATCTCTTATGTGGGACCTTATCAAATGCTTTCTGAAAGCCCAGATACACTACATCCACTGGCTCTCCCATGTCCATTTTCCTAGTTACATCTTCAAAAAATTCCAGAATATTAGTCAAGCATGATTTCCCCTTCGTAAATCCATGCTGACTCGGACCGATCCTGTTACTGCTATCCAAATGTTCAGCTATCTCATCTTTTATAATTGACTCCAACGTTCCCCACCACCGATGTCAGGCTAACTGGTCTACAATTCCCTGTTTTCTCTCTCCTGCCTTTCTTAAAAAGTGGGATAATCTTCCAAGGACATTTCCTGCAGTATTGGTTACATAGGCCAGTCCTGGCGATCACACCAAGTTAATAATGAGTAAACAATGTATTTTTGTTGTTAATGATTGTCACTGTTTACACAGATATCGATGAGTGTGAATCCTCGCCCTGTCACCATAACGCAACTTGTACCAACACTCTGGGTTCCTACCAGTGCAACTGCAACGCAGGGTTTCAGGCATCAGCTTCGTCCACCGGCCTCCGTGCAAATAAGATCTGTGAAGGTGAGGACAGGAAGAGTCAACCACATTAGTGCGTAGGTCATGTGGGCTTGACCTGGTGAGAACACCAGATCTTCCCTGGAGACGTGAGAGAAACTGATGGTATATTTGTGACAACTTGTTCATTTTTGTGAGCACCATTAGTCATGATTAGTTGTTTCCTATATTCCCGCTGCTGTGATGGGATGCGAATCTGAGTTTGTAGATGGAGACTGTGATGATTTTATCCTGCACCACCAACATACTCTGACCAGACACAATGTCCTCAGGTTACAGAGAACAACGAGGTTTACCATTGTGAAGGTTCTCAAGTTGGCATTGGAGTTTCCTACCCTTCACATTATCCTGCATATTCCTGGAATTAACAAAGGATCTCATGGACGTTGTCCTCAGCCAAGGCCACATGAAGGTCGTAGTGTTTTCAAAGAAGGCTGGGGTCCCTTGGGATTTGTTGTCCACTGAAATTCAAAATTCAAACCTGGTTAGAGCCCAACCTGAGCCTGAGCCCAACCCGGAGTTGTGTTCCGCTGGAGGCGGTCAAGTCAAATGGTTTAACTTGACTTTGGACATGGATGTGAATGTGTGGAGATTGGGAGATGGAGATGTGGACCAGGCTGTGCCCTTGGAAGCAGCGGTCATGTGGTAACTCCAAATTTTCAGTACCATTTGTATTGCCCCCAGTACCAGCTTAGCTGGGTCCCCTGCTAAGTGTGAAGAATTTACTACATTTTTCACCAGCAAAGTTAAGAACATCGGAACGAATATTTCCCCTCCCATCCATGACCTAGCTGTCTCATTGGTCTGTTCTTCAAAATTAGACTGTTTCCAACCCGTTACTCTACCCTCCCTTGTAAAGCTGGTCTCCACTATGAAACCTGCAAACTGCCCCCTCGACGTTGTCCCCTCTGCCCTTCTGAAGGATGTCTTTGCAATAGCTGGTCCCAGCATCCTCGCCATCATCAACAATTCTCTGGCCACTGGCACTGTTCCTACCCGCTTCAAGCATGCAGGGGTCCAGCCACTCCTGAAAAAATCTAACCTAGACCTCACCTTGCCTAAGCAACTAGAGACCTATTTCCAAACTGCCTTTCCTTACAAAAGACCTTGAAAAGGTAATTTTATGTCAACTTATGCCTTACCTTCACCAAAATACCATCCTGGAAACTTTCCAATCAGGTTTCAGGCCCCACCACAGCACAGAGTCTGCCTTGTTCAAAGTATATAGCGACCTGCTTCTCACCATCGACTCCGGCGACTGTGCAATCCTGCTCCTTCTCGACCTCAGCACAGCATTTGATACTGTTGACCACACCATCCTAATTGACCGTCTCCAGTACGGGGTTGGTATTGATGGCACTGAACCAGCTCAGAGAACCAGCTCAGAAATCAACCCTGAGCTGGTTCGTTTCCTACCTCAAAGATAGGAGTTTCTCTACAAACATAGGCAACTCTTTATCCTCCCGAGCTAGCCTTTGCTGCGGGGTTCCACAAGGCTCCATCCTAGGCCCCATTCTCTTCTCCCTGTATATGCTCCCCTTGGGCCAAGTCATTCAAAGGCACGGCATTTCCTTCCACTGCTATGCAGAAGTTACACAGCTCGATCTCCCCCTGAAACCAAACAACCGATCTAATCTACTCAGCCTTATGCACTGCCTCGAGGATATAAAGTGTTTTATGACCCAGAACTTCCTCCAACTAAACGAGAGTAAGTTTGAGATCATCCTGCTCGGTCCCTTGGACTCAATCAAAATGAGTTACACAGAGAATGGTGAATCTGTGGAATTCTCTGCCACAGAAGGTAATAATAATAATAATGGATGGGATTTATATAGCGCCTTTCTAATACTCAAGGCGCTTTACATCGCATTATTCATTCACTCCTCAGTCACACTCGGTGGTGGTAAGCTACTTCTGTAGCCACAGCTGCCCTGGGGCAGACTGACGGAAGCGTGGCTGCCAATCTGCGCCTACGGCCCCTCCGACCACCACCAATCACTCACACACATTCACACACATTCACACACAGGCAAAGGTGGGTGAAGTGTCTTGCCCAAGGACACAACGACAGTATGCACTCCAAGCGGGATTCGAACCGGCTACCTTCCGGCCGCCAGCCGAACACTTAGCCCATTGTGCCATCTGTCGTCCCAAGGTAGTTGAGGCCAGTTCATTGGCTGGATTTAAGAGGGGGTTAGATGTGGCCCTTGTGGCTAAAGTGATCAGGGGGTTTGGAGAGAAGGCAGGTAAGGGATATTGATTTGGATGATCAGCCATGATCTTTTTGAATGGCAGTGCAGGCTCGAAGGGCCGAATGGCCTACTCCTGCACCTAATTTCTATGTTTCTATTTTTCTATGATAGCAGGCAGCCTTGGAAGCCTTACCCCATTACTCAAACCTCACGTCAAAAACCTTGGCATGATATTTGACCACGTTGAAATTTGACAAACAAGTCAATGCCGTGGTAAAAGCTAGCTTCTTCCAGCTTCGGACGATAGCTAAAATAAACCAATCCCTCCAATTTGACGACCTGGAAAAGATCATCCACTCATTTATCTCCTCCCGTCTAGACACCCTTTACACTGGCATCAGCCAATCATCCCTGTCCCGCCTGCAATTGGTTCAAAACGCCGCAGCGTGAGTCCTGACTGGCACCCGAAAAAGGAACCACATCACCCCGACTCTGGCCTCTCTCCACTGGCACCCTGTGCGGTTCCGAATAAATTTCAAGCTCCTTCTTTATGTATACTTAACAGGCTTGCCCCCACCTACATCAAAAATCTGCTTACTCACCACACCATCTCCAGGTCCCTCAGATCAGTCGACTTGGGGTTACTGACCATCCCGCGGTCTAGGCTTAATCTCAGGGGCGACCGTGCTTTTGTGGTTACAGCTCCTAGACTGTGGAACAGCATCCCTCTTCCCATCAGAACTGCCCCTTCCATCGACTCTTTTAAGTCTAGACTAAAAACTATTTCTACTCTCAAGCCTTTTTTTAGGTCCTCTGAGGGAGCACTGTACATATGTATTTATGTAGGTATTTTTAGATCTATGTACCACTGTATGTAGCACATTAGTACCTGCACTAATGTAAAGCACTTTGGCCAACGTGAGTTGTTTTTAAATGTGCTATAGAAATAAAATTGACTTGACTTGACTTATCCCTGTACCTGTCCAAGTGTCTGTTAAATGTTATTAAAGCATCTGCTTCAATTACCTCCTCTGTCAGCTCGTTCCATATATCTACCCCCCTCTGAGTGAAACAGTTGCCCCTCAGCTTCCTAAACTTATAGAAACATACAAAATAGGTGCAGGAGTAAGCCATTCGGTCCTTCGAGCCTGCACCACCATTCAATATGATCATGGCTGATCATCCAACTCAGTATCCTGTACCTGCCTTCTCTCCATACCCCCTGATCCCTTTAGCCACAAGGGCCACATCTAACTCCCTCTTAAATATAGCCAATGAACTGGCCTCAACTACCTTCTGTGGCAGAGAATTCCACAGATTCACCACTCTCTGTGTAAAAAATGTTTTTCTCATCTCGGTCCTAAGAGACTTCCTCCTTATCCTTAAACTGTGACCCCTTTTTCTGGACTTCCCCAACATCGGGAATAATCTTCCTGCATCTAACCTGTCCAACCCCTTAAGAATTTTGTACGTTTCTATAAGATCCCCTCTCAATCTTCTAAATTCTAGCGAGTACAAGCCAAATCTATCCAGTCTTTCTTCATATGAATGTCCTGCCATCCCAGGAATCAGTCTGGTGAACCTTCTCTGTACCTTCTATGGCAAGAATGTATTTCCTCAGATTAGGAGACCAAAACTGTATGCAATACTCCAGGTGTGGTCTCACCAAGACCCTGTACAACTGCAGTAGAACCTCCCTGCTCCTATACTCAAATCCTTTTGCTATGAATGCTAACATACCATTCGCTTTCTACACTGCCTGCTGCACCTGCATGCCTACTTTCAATGACTGGTGTACCATGACACCCAGGTCTCGTTGCATCTCCCCTTTCCCTAATCGGCCACCATTCAGATAATAGTCCCCTCATGATTTCATACACCTCTATAAGATCAGCCCTCAGTGTGGGGTAAGATCATGCCGGGCAGAGAGTGGGTGAAAAGTAACAGGGATGTGAGAGTGCGCTCCTGTCACACTCCGTGAATCACTCCCTCGTCAATCGCAGTCTCTCGCTCCTCACCATCCATGCTGTCGATGTTTGTATCTCTGTTCCTCTCTGCAACAGACGTGGACGAATGCGAGCATGGGCATCACTGCAGCGCCAACATGATCTGTCGCAACACCTTTGGGAGTTTCCTCTGTGTCTGTGGAGCGGGATATCACCCAGGGCCGGGACAGGCGCACCAGACTTGTCAAGGTAAGCGCAGACTTAGGATGAAAGCTGATGTTCAGGGAATCAAAACTGGAGATGACGGAAACACTCACCAAGTCAGGCAGAAGCTGTGGAAGGGACGGCGGGGACTGATTAGTGATTGTTCACATGGCTCTCTGGGTGGGAAATTGTGCATTATAAATTTGATTGGGTGCTTTGAAAAGGTGACAAAGAAGGCACATGCCATGTTTGCCTTCATTGGTCAGGGCATTCAGTACAACAGCTGAGTTGTTGTGCTGCAATTGTGCAAATGTTGGGTTGACCACACTTGGAATATTGAGAACACTTCAGGTTGCCCAGTCTGGCACTGCACATAGTGGGAGCACCATAGTGGAGCTCTAGGTGAGGGGCAGAGGTGAAGTCTACTCTGCCCGATGGGTGAACATCAGTAGGGTGACTGGTGGAGTCTACAGGTGGCACTGACATCTCTTCCATGTGATTCTTACACCAGTCGATCCACTCAATTGTTCCGACTCGGGAAAGCAGAGTTCCACAGTGCTGCGGTGCAGTTACGACCAGGTATGTGAACGGCCTCTGACTTCCACAGAGACACAGTGATTAGATCTACACTGCTGGAGCGTCTCAGCAGGTCAGGCAGCACCTGTGGAGGGAATGGACAGACAACGTTGAGTGTCGGGACCATCCTTCAAGATTTCACATTGTAGTGTCCACTACAATCAGACTGAAGAAGCTTCACGACCTCGAAACATCACCTATCCATGTTCTCCAGAGATTCTGCCTGACCCGCTGAGTTACTCCAGCACTTTGTGTTTTACACTATGTACCATACCCTGTAAAGTACATGTCGCTCTATAGGTCTTTTGTTCGGCTACATTTGGACCATTGCATATAGTTCTGGTTGCCACGTTACAGGAAGGATGTGGAGGATCTGGAGAGGGTGCAGAATAGTGGCTGGATTAGGTGGTGTTAGCCACAGGAGAGATTGGACAGACTTGGATTGTTTTCACTGGAATGCCAGAGGTTGAGGGGAGACCTGATAGAAGTATATAAAATGATGAGAGACATGGATGGGATAGACAGTCAGCTTTAGGGTGAGAGGGGCGAAGTTTCAAGGAGTTGATCGGGGAGGCAAGTGTTTTATACACGGGGTAGTGGGTGCCTGGAATACACTGATGGGGGTGGGGGTGGAGCAGATATGACCATGGTGTTTAAGATACTTTTGTATTTGCACACAGATATACAGGGAATGGAGGGATATGGGTTATCTACAGGCAGATAAGAGTTGGTCTTATCATCGTGTTTGGCACTGACATTATGGGTTGAAGGGCCTGTTACTGTGCTGTACTCTTCAGTGTTCTGTGTTTATAAAGGCAACCCTTCTTTATAAGCAACGCCTTCCTGTCATTGCCACCATTTAAGCCTTGAGGTCCATTCAGAGTTGCCATGGTACATAACACTCACACCACCCCTGTACACAAGCAGTTTTACAGCCTTTATAGTCAGACATTAACAAGTAGATTTGGAAGACTCTTTTTCCGATTGCTTGTAACGTTTGACCTAGCATGGTCAGTCCAATACATCTAACTGTTGTCTTGTTCCATTGTCCAGTTAACCTCTGCAGAAGACGTGCTGAACAAAACTGTTTGCTTCCAAGCTAAAATGTGTCAGAATTTCAGCGTGGAAAGTGCTATCAAGGTAAGGTTTTACAAACCGTACGATTTTATCTTCAGGTAAAAGTGGTGAGCGTCTGAGATAGAGAGAGTCACGAGGATATTTACAAAGATTCTGTGGGCGGCACAATGGCGCAGTGGGTAGAACTGCTGCCTCACAGCGCCAGATACCGGGATTCGATCCTCTGACTTTGGGTGTTGTCTGTGTGGAGTTTGCACATTCTCTCTGTGACTGTATGGGTTTGCTTTCCTCCCACATCTGAAAGATGTGCGGGTTTGTAGGTTAATTGGCTTCTGTAAGTTGCCCTAAGTGTATCGAGAATGGATGAGAAACTGGGACGGCATGGAACTAGTGTGAACGGGTGATCGATGGTCGGCACGGACTCGGTGGGCCGAAGGGCCTATTTCCGTGCTATTTCAGACTTCCAGCATTCAATATGATGGTGACATCGAGAAAGGAAACAAGCTCTTTGGCCAAACTCATCCATGTTAACCAAGATACCCCACCTAAGCTCGTCCCATTTCCTCATGTTTTGCCCATATTCTCTCAACATTTCTGAACCATGTAAATGCAATGTTTTGCTTTCCAAAATATTGAGTGTTCTCTTCACCCGCAGGGCATGGAAACCATTACAAACACGGTTCTCAATCACACACTGCTGGAAACCATGAACACAAATGAAAGGCTGAAGGTAGTAACAGCCACATTGGACCTTGTGGACAATATGGCCATGGCGATAGCTCTCACTCTGCCCAGTTCACAAGTGGAGATCATCAGAACAGATTCATTTGGTAAAGTACTCTCCGTTGGAAACATTCACCATTGCAACAAAGGTTCTCGTTGCTAGTTACCGTGTGTGGAACTGGATTTAAATGAGGGGGGGGGGGGGGCAATGTGGGGTTTACTTTAAAATAATCAGCTTTGAGCCTGAAGTACCTGTTCATCACTTGGTGTAGAATAGATGAAGATGGATTGATTAAGATGTTGGCTCTTGATATCAATGTTACTGCAATATACCCTGAGGCAGAAAATCAACAGAACTGCAGATTGAAGGGAATTTGTGGGTAAAGGGCCCAGAAAATGCAGGAAACACTCAGCAGTTCAGGCAGCATCTGAGGCAAGAAAAACGGCCGGTGTTTCAGGTTAAAGACGTGAACGCTTTCTCTTTCCAATCGTTCTGCCTGAGCTGCTGAATCCACCGCCTGCTGTGTTTTGATGTCAGAGTTGCTGAGACTGTCTGGGAAACGTTTGGTGTAACACGATACACGTGGAATGGTGAGGTGTCCTGTCTCATGGGAGGGGGAGGGAAAGAGAGAGAGGGAATGTCGGGGCTACCTAAAGTGAGAGTAATCAATATTCATACCACTGGGCTGTAAGCTGCCCAAGCGAACTATGAGATGCTGTTCCTCCAATTTGCATTTAGCCTCACTCTGACAATGGAGGAGACCAAGGACAGAAAGGTCTGTGTGGGAATGGGAAGGAGAATTAAAGTGTTTGCCAACCAGGAGATGAGGTTGGTTCAGGTGGACTGAGCAAAGGTGTTGAGCTAAAGGATTGCCCTGGTTCCCCGCACTGTGCAGTGGTGACTGGAGCTCGCCTGTGCTGTACTTATTCCCACAAACTCTAACTGTATGTGTGGTAGCCGTTTAGCTGGCCACTGTTCACACTCAACTCACAACCTTCTCCAAAGAAAACAATGCCTCCTTCTGTGGCCCGTCCATGCAACTGGTGTTCCTCAGTGACTGGATACCTATCTATATAATTAAAAGTCTAATCTTGACCACTTCTTGTTAGCGCTGTATGTTGATTTTAGATAAAAGCCCCCTCCGCTGATCAGGTGATGAGGATTTTTCCCATCGATGAAAAATAAAAGAGTTATTAGTGTTTAAAAATGTTGAGATTCTCTCTCCTGTCAATCATGCCATGAAGGCCACGCCCCTTAAGGTGGGAGGGTGAGGGACAAAAATACAGAAGTGTGGCGTGGCTCAATCTCTGCAAGATTGGGAGGGAGAGGTCACGACTCTCTGTCTGAGCTGTGAATCAACTGAACACACTGAATGTCTACTGAACTGTGAGTGTGGTTTTATGTTAGGTTTATGGTGGTTTTACCCTACTTGGTGGCCTTTCACCTTGCTCAAAATGGTATGAAACTGCATTTGAATTTGGTGGTCTTGCACCCTGCTCGAAATGGTATGAAACTGCATTTGAATTTGGTGGCCTTGCACCCTGCTTGAAATGGTATGAAACTGCATTTGAATTTGGTGGCCTTGCACCCTGCTTGAAGTGGTATGAAACAGCATTTGAATTTGGTGGCCTTGCACCCTGCTTGAAATGGTATGAAACTGCATTTGAATTTGGTGGCCTTGCACCCTGCTTGAAGTGGTATGAAACAGCATTTGAATTTGGTGGCCTTGCACCCTGCATGAAATGGTATGAAACTGCATTTCAATTTGGAGGCCTTTCACCCTGCTTGAAATTGTATGAAACTGCATTTGAATTTGGTGGCCTTGCACCCTGCTTGAAATGGTATGAAACTGCATTTGGATTTGATGCCCTTGCATCCTGCTTGAAATGGCATGAAACTGCCTTTGAATTTGGCGGCCTTGCACCCTGCTTGAAATGGTATGCAACTGCACTTGAATTTGGCAGCCTTGCACCGTGCTTGAAATGGAAAGTAACTGCATTTGGAGTTGGTGCCCTTGCACCCTGCTTGAAATGGTATGAAACTGCATTTGAATTTGGTGGCCTTGCACACTGCGAGAAATGGTATGAAACTGCACTTGAATTTGGTGGCCTTGCACCCTGCTTGAAATGGTATGAAACTGCACTTGAATTTGATGGCCTTGCACCCTGCTTGAAATGGTATGAAACTGCACTTGAATTTGGTGCCCTTGTACCTTGCTTGAAATGGAATGAAACTGCACTTGAATTTGGTGGCCTTGCACCTGCATGAAATGGTATGAAATTGCATTTGAATTTGGTGGCCTTGCACCCTCCTTGAAATGGTATGAAACTGCACTTAAACTTGGTGGCCTTGCACTCAGCTTGAAATGGGATGAAACTGCATTTGAATTTGGTGGCCTTGCACCCTGCATGTAAGGGTATGAAACTGCGTTTGAATTTGGTGACCTTGCACCCGGCTTGAAATGGTATGAAACTGCACGAATTTGGTGGCATTGCACCCAGCTTGAAATGGTATGAAACTGCACTTGAATTTGGTGGCCTTGCATCCAGCATGAAATGGTATGAAATTGCACTTGAATTTGGTGGCCTTGCACCCTGCTTGAAATGGTATGAAACTGCACTTAAACTTGGTGGCCTTGCACCCAGCTTGAAATGGGATGAAACTGCATTTGAATTTGGTGGCCTTGCACCCAGCATGTAAGGGTATGAAACTGCGTTTGAATTTGGTGACCTTGCACCCTGCTTCAAATGGTATGAAAAGGCATTTGAATTTGGTGGCCTTGCACCCTTCTTGAAATGGTATGAAACTGCATTTGAATTTGGTGGCCTTGCACCCTGCTTGAAATTGTATGGAACTGCATTTGAATTTGGTGGCCTTGCACCCTGCCTGAAGTGGTATGAAACTGCATTTGAATTTGGTGGCCATGCACCCTGCTTGAAATTGTATGAAACTGCATTTGAATTTGGTGGCCTTGTTTCCTGCTTGAAATGGTATGAAACTGCATTTGAATTTGGTGGCCTTGCACCCTGCTTGAAATTGTATGAAACTGCATTTGAATTTGGTGGCCTTGTTTCTTCCTTGAAATGGTATGAAACTGCTCTTGTATTTGGTGGCCTTGCACCCTGCTTGAAGTGGTATGAAACTGCATTTGAATTTGGTGGCCTTGCACCCTGCTTGAAATGGTATGAAACTGCATTAGAATTTGGTGGCCTTGCACAATGCTTGAAATCGTATGAAACTGCACTTGAATTTAGTGTGCTTGCACCCTGCTTGAAATGTTATGAAACTGCACGTAAATTTGGTGGCCTTGCACCCTGCATCAAATGTTATGAAACAGCATTTGAATTTGGTGGCCTTGCACCCTGCATGTAAGGGTATGAAACTGCGTTTGAATTTGGTGACCTTGCACTCTGCTTGAAATGGTATGAAAAGGCATTTGAATTTGGTGGCCTTGCACCTTTTCTTGAAATGGTATGAAACTGCATTTGAATTTGGTGGCCTTGTACCCTTCTTGAAATTGTATGAAACTGCATTTGAATTTGGTGGCCTTGCACCCTGCTTGAAATTGTATGGAACTGCATTTGTATTTGGTGGCCTTGCACCCTGCTTGAAGTGGTATGAAACTGCATTTGGATTTGGTGGCCTTGCACCCTGCTTGAAATGGTATGAAACTGCACTTGAATTTGGTGGCCTTGCACCCGGCTTGAAATGGTATGAAACTGCACGAATTTGGTGGCATTGCACCCAGCTTGAAATGGCATGAAACTGCACTTGAATTTGGTGGCCTTGCATCCAGCATGAAATGGTATGAAATTGCACTTGAATTTGGTGGCCATGCACCCTGCTTGAAATGGTATGAAACTGCACTTGAATTTGATGGCCTTGCACCCTACTTGAAATGGTATGAAACTGCACTTGAATTTGGTGCCCTTGTACCTTGCTTGAAATGGAATGAAACTGCACTTGAATTTGGTGGCCTTGTACCTGCATGAAATGGTATGAAATTGCATTTGAATTTGTTAGCCTTGCACCCTGCTTGAAATGGTTTGAAACTGCATTTGAATTTGGTGGCCTTGCAGCCTGCTTGAAATGGTAAGAAACTGCACTTGAATTTAGTGGCCTTGCACCCTGCTTGAAATGTTATGAAACTGCACGTGAATTTGGTGGCCTTGCACCCTGCATCAAATGCTATGAAACAGCATTTGAATTTGGTGGCCTTGCACCCTGCTTGAAATCGTATGAAACTTCACTTGAATTTGGTGGCCTTGTGCCCAGCTTGAAATGGTATGAAACTGCACTTGTATTTGGTGGCCTTGCACCCGGCTTGAAATGGTATGAAACTGCACGAATTTGGTGGCATTGCACCCAGCTTGAATTGGTATGAAACTGCACTTGAATTTGGTGGCCTTGCATCCAGCATGAAATGGTATGAAATTGCACTTGAATTTGGTGGCCTTGCACCCTCCTTGATATGGTATGCAACTGCACTTAAACTTGGTGGCCTTGCACCCAGCTTGAAATGGGATGAAACTGCATTTGAATTTGGTGGCCTTGCACCCTGCATGTAAGGGTATGAAACTGCGTTTAAATTTGGTGACCTTGCACCCTGCTTGAAATGGTATGAAAAGGCATTTGAATTTGGTGGCCTTGCACCCTTCTTGAAATGGTATGAAACTGCATTTGAATTTGCTGGCCTTGCACCTTGCTTGAAATTGTATGGAATTGCATTTGTATTTGGTGGCCTTGCACCCTGCTTGAAGTGGTATGAAACTGCATTTGAATTTGGTGGCCTTGCACCCTGCTTGAAATTGTATGAAACTGCTTTTAAATTTGGTGGCCTTGTTTCCTGCTTGAAATGGTATGAAACTGCATTTGAATTTGGTGGCCTTGCACTCTGCTTGAAATGGTATGAAACTGCACTTGAATTTGGTGGCCTTGCACCCGGCTTGAAATGGTATGAAACTGCACGAATTTGGTGGCATTGCACCTAGCTTGAAATGGTATGAAATTGCACTTGAATTTGGTGGCCTTGCATCCAGCATGAAATGGTATGAAATTGCACTTGAATTTGGTGGCCTTGCACCCTGCTTGAAATGGTATGAAACTGCACTTAAACTTGGTGGCCTTGCACCCAGCTTGAAATGGGATGAAACTGCATTTGAATTTGGTGGCCTTGCACCCAGCATGTAAGGGTATGAAACTGCGTTTGAATTTGGTGACCTTGCACCCTGCTTGAAATGGTATGAAAAGGCATTTGAATTTGGTGGCCTTGCACCCTTCTTGAAATGGTATGAAACTGCATTTGAATTTGGTGGCCTTGCACCCTGCTTGAAATTGTATGGAACTGCATTTGAATTTGGTGGCCTTGCACCCTGCCTGAAGTGGTATGAAACTGCATTTGAATTTGGTGGCCATGCACCCTGCTTGAAATTGTATGAAACTGCATTTGAATTTGGTGGCCTTGTTTCTTCCTTGAAATGGTATGAAACTGCTCTTGTATTTGGTGGCCTTGCACCCTGCTTGAAGTGGTATGAAACTGCATTAGAATTTGGTGGCCTTGCACAATGCTTGAAATCGTATGAAACTGCACTTGAATTTAGTGTGCTTGCACCCTGCTTGAAATGTTATGAAACTGCACGTGAATTTGGTGGCCTTGCACCCTGCATCAAATGTTATGAAACAGCATTTGAATTTGGTGGCCTTGCACCCTGCACGTAAGGGTATGAAACTGCGTTTGAATTTGGTGACCTTGCACCCTGCTTGAAATGGTATGAAAAGGCATTTGAATTTGGTGGCCTGCACCTTTTCTTGAAATGGTATGAAACTGCATTTGAATTTGGTGGCCTTGCACCCTTCTTGAAATTGTATGAAACTGCATTTGAATTTAGTGGCCTTGCACCCTGCTTGAAATTGTATGGAACAGCATTTGTATTTGGTGGCCTTGCACCCTGCTTGAAGTGGTATGAAACTGCATTTGGATTTGGTGGCCTTGCACCCTGCTTGAAATTGTATGAAACTGCATTTGCATTTGGTGACCTTGTTTCCTGCTTGAAATGGTATGAAACTGCATTTGAATTTGGTGGCCTTGCACACTGCTTGAAATGGTATGAAACTGCACTTGAATTTGGTGGCCTTGCACCCGGCTTGAAATGGTATGAAACTGCACGAATTTGGTGGCATTGCACCCAGCTTGAAATGGCATGAAACTGCACTTGAATTTGGTGGCCTTGCATCCAGCATGAAATGGTATGAAATAGCACTTGAATTTGGTGGCCATGCACCCTGCTTGAAATGGTATGAAACTGCACTTAAACTTGGTGGCCTTGCACCCAGCTTGAAATGGGATGAAACTGCATATGAATTTGGTGGCCTTGCACCCTGCATGTAAGGGTATGAAACTGCGTTTGAATTTGGTGACCTTGCACCCTGCATGAAATGGTATGAAAAGGCATTTGAATTTGGTGGCCTTGCACCCTGCTTGAAATGGTATGAAACTGCATTTGAATTTGGTGGAATTGCACACTGCTTGAAATGGTATGAAACTGCACTTGAATTTGGTGGCCTTGCACCCTTCTTGAAATGGTATAAAACTGCATTTGAATTTGGTGGCCTTGCACCCTGCTTGAAATTGTATGAAACTGCATTTGAATTTGGTGGCCTTGTTTCTTGCTTGAAATGGTATGAAACTGCACTTGTATTTGGTGGCCTTGCACCCTGCTTGAAGTGGTATGAAACCGCTCTTTAATTTGATGGGGTTGCACCCTGCTTGAAATGGTATGAAACCGCATTTGAATTTAGTGGCCTTGCACCCTGCTTGAAATGGTTTGAAACTGCACTTGAATTTGGTGGCCTTGCACCCTGCTTGAAATGGTATGAAACTGCATTTGATTTTGGTGGCCTTGCACCCTGATTGAAATGGTATGAAACAGCACTTGAATTTAGTGTGCTTGCACCCTGCTGGAAATGTTATGAAACTGCACGTGAATTTGGTGGCCTTGCACCCTGCATCAAATGTTATGAAACAGCATTTGAATTAGGTGGCCTTGCACCCTGAATGTAAGGGTATGAAACTGCGTTTGAATTTGGTGACCTTGCACCCTGCTTGAAATGGTATGAAAAGGCATTTGAATTTTGTGGCCTTGCACCCTTCTTGAAATGGTATGAAACTGCATTTGAATTTGGTGGCCTTGCACCCTGCTTGAAATTGTATGGAACTGCATTTGTATTTGGTGGCCTTTCACCATGCTTGAAGTGGTATGAAACTGCATTTGAATTTGGTGTCCTTGCACCCTGCTTGAAGTGGTATGAAACTGCATTTTAATTTGGTGGCCTTGCACCCTGCTTGAAATTGTATGAAACTGCATTTGCATTTGGTGGCCTTGTTTCCTGCTTGAAATGGTATGAAACTGCATTTGAATTTGGTGGCCTTGCACACTGCTTGAAATGGTATGAAACTGCACTTGAATTTGGTGGCCTTGCACCCTTCTTGAAATGGTATGAAACTGCATTTGAATTTGGTGGCCTTGCACCCTGCTTGAAATTGTATGGAACTGCATTTGTATTTGGTGGCCTTGCACCCTGCTTGAAGTGGTATGAAACTGCATTTGAATTTGGTGGCCTTGCACCCTGCTTGAAATTGTATGAAACTGCATTTGCAGTTGGTGGCCTTGTTTCCTGCTTGAAATGGTATGAAATACATTTGAATTTGGTGGACTTGCACACTGCTTGAAATGGTATGAAACTGCACTTGAATTTGGTGGCCTTGCACCCGGCTTGAAATGGTATGAAACTGCACGAATTTGGTGGCATTGCACCCAGCTTGAAATGGTATGAAACTGCACTTGAATTTGGTGGCCTTGCATCCAGCATGTAAGGGTATGAAACTGCGTTTGAATTTGGTGACCTTGCACCTTGCTTGAAATGGTATGAAAAGGCATTTGAATTTGGTGGCCTTGCACCCTTCTTGAAATGGTATGAAAATGCATTTGAATTTGGTGGCCTTGCACCCTGCTTGAAATTGTATGGAACTGCATTTGTATTTGGTGGCCTTGCACCCTGCTTGAAGTGGTATGAAACTGCATTTGAATTTGGTGGCCTTGCACCCTGCTTGAAATTGTATGAAACTGCATTTGAATTTGGTGGCCTTGTTTCCTGCTTGAAATGGTTTGAAACTGCATTTGAATTTGGTGGCCTTGCACACTGCTTGAAATGGTATGAAACTGCACTTGAATTTGGTGGCCTTGCACCCTACTTGAAATGGTATGAAACAGCATTTGAATTTGGTGGCCTTGCACCCTGCTTAAAATTGTATGAAACTGCATTTGAATTTGGTGGCCTTGTTTCTTGCTTGAAATGGTATGAAACTGCATTTGAATTTGGTGGCCTTGCACACTGCTTGAAATCGTATGAAACTGCACTTGAATATGGTGGCCTTGCGCCCTGCATCAAATGTTATGAAACAGCATTTGAATTTGGTGGCCTTGCACCCTGCATGTAAGGGTATGAAACTGCGTTTGAATTTGGTGACCTTGCACCCAGCTTGAAATGGTATGTAAAGGCATTTGAATTTGGTGGCCTTGCACCTTTTCTTGAAATGGTATGAAACTGCATTTGTATTTGGTGGCCTTGCACCCTTCTTGAAATGGTATGAAACTGCATTTGAATTTGGTGGCCTTGCACCCTGCTTGAAATTGTATGGAACTGCATTTGTATTTGGTGGCCTTGCACCCTGCTTGAAGTGGTATGAAACTGCATTTTAATTTGGTGGCCTTGCACCCTGCTTGAAATTGTATGAAACTGCATTTGCATTTGGTGGCCTTGTTTCCTGCTTGAAATGGTATGAAACTGCATTTGAATTTGGTGGCCTTGCACACTGCTTGAAATGGTATGAAACTGCACTTGAATTTGGTGGCCTTGCACCCTTCTTGAAATGGTATGAAACTGCATTTGCATTTGGTGGCCTTGCACCCTGCTTGAAATTGTATGGAACTGCATTTGTATTTGGTGGCCTTGCACCCTGCTTGAAGTGGTATGAAACTGCATTTGAATTTGGTGGCCTTGCACCCTGCTTGAAATTGTATGAAACTGCATTTGCATTTGGTGGCCTTGTTTCCTGCTTGAAATGGTATGAAATACATTTGAATTTGGTGGCCTTGCACACTGCTTGAAATGGTATGAAACTGCACTTGAATTTGGTGGCCTTGCACCCGGCTTGAAATTGTATGAAACTGCACGAATTTGGTGGCATTGCACCCAGCTTGAAATGGTATGAAACTGCACTTGAATTTGGTGGCCTTGCATCCAGCATGTAAGGGTATGAAACTGCGTTTGAATTTGGTGACCTTGCACCCAGCTTGAAATGGTATGAAAAGGCATTTGAATTTGGTGGCCTTGCACCTTTCTTGAAATGGTATGAAACTGCATTTGTATTTGGTGGCCTTGCACCCTTCTTGAAATGGTATGAAACTGCATTTGAATTTGGTGGCCTTGCACCCTGCTTGAAATTGTATGGAACTGCATTTGTATTTGGTGGCCTTGCACCCTGCTTGAAGTGGTATGAAACTGCATTTTAATTTGGTGGCCTTGCACCCTGCTTGAAATTGTATGAAACTGCATTTGCATTTGGTGGCCTTGTTTCCTGCTTGAAATGGTATGAAACTGCATTTGAATTTGGTGGCCTTGCACACTGCTTGAAATGGTATGAAACTGCACTTGAATTTGGTGGCCTTGCACCCTTCTTGAAATGGTATGAAACTGCATTTGCATTTGGTGGCCTTGCACCCTGCTTGAAATTGTATGGAACTGCATTTGTATTTGGTGGCCTTGCACCCTGCTTGAAGTGGTATGAAACTGCATTTGAATTTGGTGGCCTTGCACCCTGCTTGAAATTGTATGAAACTGCATTTGCATTTGGTGGCCTTGTTTCCTGCTTGAAATGGTATGAAATACATTTGAATTTGGTGGCCTTGCACACTGCTTGAAATGGTATGAAACTGCACTTGAATTTGGTGGCCTTGCACCCGGCTTGAAATTGTATGAAACTGCACGAATTTGGTGGCATTGCACCCAGCTTGAAATGGTATGAAACTGCACTTGAATTTGGTGGCCTTGCATCCAGCATGTAAGGGTATGAAACTGCGTTTGAATTTGGTGACCTTGCACCCTGCTTGAAATGGTATGAAAAGGCATTTGAATTTGGTGGCCTTGCACCCTTCTTGAAATGGTATGAAAATGCATTTGAATTTGGTGGCCTTGCACCCTGCTTGAAATTGTATGGAACTGCATTTGTATTTGGTGGCCTTGCACCCTGCTTGAAGTGGTATGAAACTGCATTTGAATTTGGTGGCCTTGCACCCTGCTTGAAATTGTATGAAACTGCATTTGAATTTGGTGGCCTTGTTTCCTGCTTGAAATGGTATGAAACTGCATTTGAATTTGGTGGCCTTCCACACTGCTTGAAATGGTATGAAACTGCACTTGAATTTGGTGGCCTTGCACCCTACTTGAAATGGTATGAAACTGCATTTGAATTTGGTGGCCTTGTTTCTTGCTTGAAATGGTATGAAACTGCATTTGAATTTGGTGGCCTTGCACACTGCTTGAAATCGTATGAAACTGCACTTGAATATGGTGGCCTTGCGCCCTGCATCAAATGTTATGAAACAGCATTTAAATTTGGTGGCCTTGCACCCTGCATGTATGGGTATGAAACTGCGTTTGAATTTGATGACCTTGCACCCAGCTTGAAATGGTATGAAAAGGCATTTGAATTTGGTGGCCTTGCACCTTTTCTTGAAATGGTATGAAACTGCATTTGAATTTGGTGGCCTTGCACCCTGCTTGAAATGGTATGAAACTGCATTTGAATTTGGTGGCCTTGCACCCTGCTTGATATTGTATGAAACTGCATTTGCATTTGGTGGCCTTGTTTCCTGCTTGAAATGGTATGAAACTGCATTTGAATTTGGTGGCCTTGCACACTGCTTGAAATGGTATGAAACTGCACTTGAATTTGGTGGCCTTGCACCCGGCTTGAAATGGTATGAAACTGCACGAATTTGGTGGCATTGCACCCTGCTTGAAATGGTATGAAAAGGCATTTGAATATGGTGGCCTTGCACCCTGCTTGAAATGGTATGAAACTGCATTTGAATTTGGTGGCCTTGCACCCTGCTTGAAATTGTATGAAACTGCATTTGAATTTGGCGGCCTTGTTTCTTGCTTGAAATGGTATGAAACTGCACTTGTATTTGGTGGCCTTGCACCCTGCTTGAAGTGGTATGAAACTGCATTTGAATTTGGTGGCCTTGCACCCTGTTTGAAATGGTATGAAACTGCATTTGAAATTGGTGGCCTTGCACACTGCTTGAAATCGTATGAAACTGCACTTGAATATGGTGGCCTTGCGTCCTGCTTGAAATTGTATGAAACTGCACTTGAATTTGGTGGCCTTGCACCCTGCTTGAAATGGTATGAAGCTGCACTTGAATTGGTGCCTTTGCACCCAGCTTGAAATGGTATGAAACTGCACTTGAATTTGTTGGCCTTGCACCCTGCTTGAAATGGTATGAAACTGCACTTAAACTTGGTGGCCTTGCACCCTGCTAGAAATGGTTTGAAACTGCATTTGAATTTGGTGGCCTTGCACCCTGCATGTAAGAGTATGAAACTGCGTTTGAATTTGGTGACCTTGCACCCTGCTTGAATTGGTATGAAAAGGCATTTGAATTTGGTGGCCTTGCACCCTGCTTGAAGTGGTATGAAACTGCATTTGAATTTGGTGGCCTTGTTTCCTGCTTGAAATGTATGAAACTGCATTTGAATTTGGTGGCCTTGCACCTTGCTTGAAATGGTATGAAACAGCATTTGAATTTGGTGGCCTTGCACCCTGCTTGAAATGGTATGAAACTGCATTTGAATTTGGTGGCCTTGCACACTGCTTGAAATGGTATGAAACTGCAGTTAAATTTGGTGGCCTTGCACCTGCATGAAATGGTATGAAATTGCATTTGAATTTGTTGGCCTTGCACCCTGCTTGAAATGGTTTGAAGCTGCACTTGAATTTGGTGGCCTTGCACCCTGCTTGAAATGGTATGAAACTGCACTTGAATTTGGTGGCCTTGCACCCTGCTTGAAATGGTATGAAACTGCACTTGAATTTAGTGTGCTTGCACCCTGCTTGAAATGTTATGAAACTGCACGTGAATTTAGTGGCCTTGCACCCTGCATCAAATGTTATGAAACAACATTTGAATTTGTTGGCATTGCACCCTCCTTGAAATCGTAGGAAACTGCACTTGAATTTGGTGGCCTTGCACCCAGCATGAAATGGTATGAAATTACACTTGAATTTGGTGGCCTTGCACCCTTCTTGAAATGGTATGAAACTGCACTTCAACTTGGTGGCCTTGCACCCTGCTTGAAATGGGATAAAACTGCATTTGAATTTTGTGGCCTTGCACCCTGCATGTAAGGGTATAAAACTGCGTTTGAATTTGTTGACCTTGCACCCTGCTTGAAATGGTATGAAAAGGCATTTGAATTTGATGGCCTTGCACCCTGCTTGAAGCGGTATGAAACTGCATTTGAATTTGGTGGCCTTGTTTCCAGCTTGAAATGGTATGAAACTGCATTTGAATTTGGTGGCCTTGCACCCTGCTTGAAATGCTATGAAACTGCATTTGTATTTGGTGGCCTTGCACTCTGCTTGAAATTGTATGAAAGTGCATTTGAATTTGGTGGCCTTGTTTCTTGCTTGAAATGGTATGAAACTGCACTTGTATTTGGTGGCCTTGCACCCTGCTTGAAATGGTATGAAACTGCATTTGAATTTGGTGGCCTTGCACCCTGCTAGAAATGGTATGAAACTGCATTTGAATTTGGTGGCCTTAAACACTGCTTGAAACGGTATGAAACTGCACTTGAATTGGTGCCTTTGCACCCAGCTTGAAATGGTATGAAACTGCACTTGAATTTGGTGGCCTTGCACCCTGCTTGAAATGGTATGAAACTGCCTTTGAATTTGGTGGCCTTGCACACTGCTTGAAATTGTATGAAACTGCACGAATTTGGTGGCCTTGCACCTTGCTTGCAATTTTATGAAACTGCATTTGAATTTGGTGGCCTTGCACCCTGCTTGAAATCATAGGAAACTGCACTTGAATTTGGTGGCCTTGCACCCAGCATGAAATGGTATGAAACTGCACTTGAATTTGGTGGCCTTGTACCCTGCTTGAAATGGTATGAAACTGCTCTTGAATTTGATGGGGTTGCACCCTGCTTGAAATGGTATGAAACTGCATTTGAATTTAGTGGCCTTGTTTCCTGCATGAAATGGTATGAAACTGTACTTGTATTAGGTGGCCTTGCACCCTGCTTTAAGTGGTATGAAACTGCCTTTGAATTTGGTGGCCTTGCACACTGCTTGAAATGGTATGAAACTGCACGAATTTCGTGGCCTTGCACCCTGCTTGAAATGGTATGAAACTGCATTTTAATTTGGTGGCCTTGCACCCTGTTTGAAATGGTATGATACTGCATTTGAATTTGGTGGCCTTGTTTCTTGCTTGAAATGGTATGAAACTGCACTTGTATTTGGTGGCCTTGCACCCTGCTTGAAGTGGTATGAAACCGCTCTTTAATTTGATGGGGTTGCACCCTGCTTGAAATGGTATGAAACTGCATTTGATTTTGGTGGCCTTGCACCCTGATTGAAATGGTATGAAACAGCACTTGAATTTAGTGTGCTTGCACCCTGCTTGAAATGTTATGAAACTGCACGTGAATTTGGTGGCCTTGCACCCTGCATCAAATGTTATGAAACAGCATTTGAATTAGGTGGCCTTGCACCCTGAATGTAAGGGTATGAAACTGCGTTTGAATTTGGTGACCTTGCACCCTGCTTGAAATGGTATGAAAAGGCATTTGAATTTTGTGGCCTTGCACCCTTCTTGAAATGGTATGAAACTGCATTTGAATTTGGTGGCCTTGCACCCTGCTTGAAATTGTATGGAACTGCATTTGTATTTGGTGGCCTTGCACCCTGCTTGAAATTGTATGAAACTGCATTTGCATTTGGTGGCCTTGTTTCCTGCTTGAAATGGTATGAAACTGCATTTGAATTTGGTGGCCTTGCACACTGCTTGAAATGGTATGAAACTGCACTTGAATTTGGTGGCCTTGCACCCTTCTTGAAATGGTATGAAACTGCATTTGAATTTGGTGGCCTTGCACCCTGCTTGAAATTGTATGGAACTGCATTTGTATTTGGTGGCCTTGCACCCTGCTTGAAGTGGTATGAAACTGCATTTGAATTTGGTGGCCTTGCACCCTGCTTGAAATTGTATGAAACTGCATTTGCATTTGGTGGCCTTGTTTCCTGCTTGAAATGGTATGAAATACATTTGAATTTGGTGGCCTTGCACACTGCTTGAAATTGTATGAAACTGCACTTGAATTTGGTGGCCTTGCACCCGGCTTGAAATGGTATGAAACTGCACGAATTTGGTGGCATTGCACCCAGCTTGAAATGGTATGAAACTGCACTTGAATTTGGTGGCCTTGCATCCAGCATGTAAGGGTATGAAACTGCGTTTGAATTTGGTGACCTTGCACCTTGCTTGAAATGGTATGAAAAGGCATTTGAATTTGGTGGCCTTGCACCCTTCTTGAAATGGTATGAAAATGCATTTGAATTTGGTGGCCTTGCACCCTGCTTGAAATTGTATGGAACTGCATTTGTATTTGGTGGCCTTGCACCCTGCTTGAAGTGGTATGAAACTGCATTTGAATTTGGTGGCCTTGCACCCTGCTTGAAATTGTATGAAACTGCATTTGAATTTGGTGGCCTTGTTTCCTGCTTGAAATGGTTTGAAACTGCATTTGAATTTGGTGGCCTTGCACACTGCTTGAAATGGTATGAAACTGCACTTGAATTTGGTGGCCTTGCACCCTACTTGAAATGGTATGAAACAGCATTTGAATTTGGTGGCCTTGCACCCTGCTTAAAATTGTATGAAACTGCATTTGAATTTGGTGGCCTTGTTTCTTGCTTGAAATGGTATGAAACTGCATTTGAATTTGGTGGCCTTGCACCCTGCTTGAAAATGTATGAAACTGCATTTGCATTTGGTGGCCTTGTTTCCTGCTTGAAATGGTATGAAATACATTTGAATTTGGTGGCCTTGCACACTGCTTGAAATGGTATGAAACTGCACTTGAATTTGGTGGCCTTGCACCCGGCTTGAAATTGTATGAAACTGCACGAATTTGGTGGCATTGCACCCAGCTTGAAATGGTATGAAACTGCACTTGAATTTGGTGGCCTTGCATCCAGCATGTAAGGGTATGAAACTGCGTTTGAATTTGGTGACCTTGCACCCAGCTTGAAATGGTATGAAAAGGCATTTGAATTTGGTGGCCTTGCACCTTTTCTTGAAATGGTATGAAACTGCATTTGTATTTGGTGGCCTTGCACCCTTCTTGAAATGGTATGAAACTGCATTTGAATTTGGTGGCCTTGCACCCTGCTTGAAATTGTATGGAACTGCATTTGTATTTGGTGGCCTTGCACCCTGCTTGAAGTGGTATGAAACTGCATTTGAATTTGGTGGCCTTGCACCCTGCTTGAAATTGTATGAAACTGCATTTGCATTTGGTGGCCTTGTTTCCTGCTTGAAATGGTATGAAATACATTTGAATTTGGTGGCCTTGCACACTGCTTGAAATTGTATGAAACTGCACTTGAATTTGGTGGCCTTGCACCCGGCTTGAAATGGTATGAAACTGCACGAATTTGGTGGCATTGCACCCAGCTTGAAATGGTATGAAACTGCACTTGAATTTGGTGGCCTTGCATCCAGCATGTAAGGGTATGAAACTGCGTTTGAATTTGGTGACCTTGCACCTTGCTTGAAATGGTATGAAAAGGCATTTGAATTTGGTGGCCTTGCACCCTTCTTGAAATGGTATGAAAATGCATTTGAATTTGGTGGCCTTGCACCCTGCTTGAAATTGTATGGAACTGCATTTGTATTTGGTGGCCTTGCACCCTGCTTGAAGTGGTATGAAACTGCATTTGAATTTGGTGGCCTTGCACCCTGCTTGAAATTGTATGAAACTGCATTTGAATTTGGTGGCCTTGTTTCCTGCTTGAAATGGTTTGAAACTGCATTTGAATTTGGTGGCCTTGCACACTGCTTGAAATGGTATGAAACTGCACTTGAATTTGGTGGCCTTGCACCCTACTTGAAATGGTATGAAACAGCATTTGAATTTGGTGGCCTTGCACCCTGCTTAAAATTGTATGAAACTGCATTTGAATTTGGTGGCCTTGTTTCTTGCTTGAAATGGTATGAAACTGCATTTGAATTTGGTGGCCTTGCACCCTGCTTGAAAATGTATGAAACTGCATTTGCATTTGGTGGCCTTGTTTCCTGCTTGAAATGGTATGAAATACATTTGAATTTGGTGGCCTTGCACACTGCTTGAAATGGTATGAAACTGCACTTGAATTTGGTGGCCTTGCACCCGGCTTGAAATTGTATGAAACTGCACGAATTTGGTGGCATTGCACCCAGCTTGAAATGGTATGAAACTGCACTTGAATTTGGTGGCCTTGCATCCAGCATGTAAGGGTATGAAACTGCGTTTGAATTTGGTGACCTTGCACCCAGCTTGAAATGGTATGAAAAGGCATTTGAATTTGGTGGCCTTGCACCTTTTCTTGAAATGGTATGAAACTGCATTTGTATTTGGTGGCCTTGCACCCTTCTTGAAATGGTATGAAACTGCATTTGAATTTGGTGGCCTTGCACCCTGCTTGAAATTGTATGGAACTGCATTTGTATTTGGTGGCCTTGCACCCTGCTTGAAGTGGTATGAAACTGCATTTTAATTTGGTGGCCTTGCACCCTGCTTGAAATTGTATGAAACTGCATTTGCATTTGGTGGCCTTGTTTCCTGCTTGAAATGGTATGAAATACATTTGAATTTGGTGGCCTTGCACACTGCTTGAAATGGTATGAAACTGCACTTGAATTTGGTGGCCTTGCACCCGGCTTGAAATTGTATGAAACTGCACGAATTTGGTGGCATTGCACCCAGCTTGAAATGGTATGAAACTGCACTTGAATTTGGTGGCCTTGCATCCAGCATGTAAGGGTATGAAACTGCGTTTGAATTTGGTGACCTTGCACCCTGCTTGAAATGGTATGAAAAGGCATTTGAATTTGGTGGCCTTGCACCCTTCTTGAAATGGTATGAAAATGCATTTGAATTTGGTGGCCTTGCACCCTGCTTGAAATTGTATGAAACTGCATTTGTATTTGGTGGCCTTGCACCCTGCTTGAAGTGGTATGAAACTGCATTTGAATTTGGTGGCCTTGCACCCTGCTTGAAATTGTATGAAACTGCATTTGAATTTGGTGGCCTTGTTTCCTGCTTGAAATGGTATGAAACT
This sequence comes from Amblyraja radiata, assembly GCF_010909765.2. Lineage (NCBI taxonomy): Eukaryota > Metazoa > Chordata > Chondrichthyes > Rajiformes > Rajidae > Amblyraja > Amblyraja radiata. Next base: position 2,370,432 of record NC_045970.1, read on the forward strand.
GCATTTGAATTTGGTGGCCTTCCACACTGCTTGAAATGGTATGAAACTGCACTTGAATTTGGTGGCCTTGCACCCTACTTGAAATGGTATGAAACTGCATTTGAATTTGGTGGCCTTGTTTCTTGCTTGAAATGGTATGAAACTGCATTTGAATTTGGTGGCCTTGCACACTGCTTGAAATCGTATGAAACTGCACTTGAATATGGTGGCCTTGCGCCCTGCATCAAATGTTATGAAACAGCATTTAAATTTGGTGGCCTTGCACCCTGCATGTAAGGGTATGAAACTGCGTTTGAATTTGGTGACCTTGCACCCAGCTTGAAATGGTATGAAAAGGCATTTGAATTTGGTGGCCTTGCACCTTTTCTTGAAATGGTATGAAACTGCATTTGAATTTGGTGGCCTTGCACCCTTCTTGAAATGGTATGAAACTGCATTTGAATTTGGTGGCCTTGCACCCTGCTTGAAATTGTATGAAACTGCATTTGCATTTGGTGGCCTTGTTTCCTGCTTGAAATGGTATGAAACTGCATTTGAATTTGGTGGCCTTGCACACTGCTTGAAATGGTATGAAACTGCACTTGAATTTGGTGGCCTTGCACCCGGCTTGAAATGGTATGAAACTGCACGAATTTGGTGGCATTGCACCCTGCTTGAAATGGTATGAAAAGGCATTTGAATATGGTGGCCTTGCACCCTGCTTGAAATGGTATGAAACTGCATTTGAATTTGGTGGCCTTGCACCCTGCTTGAAATTGTATGAAACTGCATTTGAATTTGGTGGCCTTGTTTCTTGCTTGAAATGGTATGAAACTGCACTTGTATTTGGTGGCCTTGCACCCTGCTTGAAGTGGTATGAAACTGCATTTGAATTTGGTGGCCTTGCACCCTGTTTGAAATGGTATGAAACTGCATTTGAAATTGGTGGCCTTGCACACTGCTTGAAATCGTATGAAACTGCACTTGAATATGGTGGCCTTGCGTCCTGCTTGAAATTGTATGAAACTGCACTTGAATTTGGTGGCCTTGCACCCTGCTTGAAATGGTATGAAGCTGCACTTGAATTGTTGCCTTTGCACCCAGCTTGAAATGGTATGAAACTGCACTTGAATTTGTTGGCCTTGCACCCTGCTTGAAATGGTATGAAACTGCACTTAAACTTGGTGGCCTTGCACCCTGCTAGAAATGGTTTGAAACTGCATTTGAATTTGGTGGCCTTGCACCCTGCATGTAAGAGTATGAAACTGCGTTTGAATTTGGTGACCTTGCACCCTGCTTGAATTGGTATGAAAAGGCATTTGAATTTGGTGGCCTTGCACCCTGCTTGAAGTGGTATGAAACTGCATTTGAATTTGGTGGCCTTGTTTCCTGCTTGAAATGGTATGAAACTGCATTTGAATTTGGTGGCCTTGCACCTTGCTTGAAATGGTATGAAACAGCATTTGAATTTGGTGGCCTTGCACCCTGCTTGAAATGGTATGAAACTGCATTTGAATTTGGTGGCCTTGCACACTGCTTGAAATGGTATGAAACTGCAGTTAAATTTGGTGGCCTTGCACCTGCATGAAATGGTATGAAATTGCATTTGAATTTGTTGGCCTTGCACCCTGCTTGAAATGGTTTGAAGCTGCACTTGAATTTGGTGGCCTTGCACCCTGCTTGAAATGGTATGAAACTGCACTTGAATTTGGTGGCCTTGCACCCTGCTTGAAATGGTATGAAACTGCACTTGAATTTAGTGTGCTTGCACCCTGCTTGAAATGTTATGAAACTGCACGTGAATTTAGCGGCCTTGCACCCTGCATCAAATGTTATGAAACAACATTTGAATTTGTTGGCCTTGCACCCTCCTTGAAATCGTAGGAAACTGCACTTGAATTTGGTGGCCTTGCACCCAGCATGAAATGGTATGAAATTACACTTGAATTTGGTGGCCTTGCACCCTTCTTGAAATGGTATGAAACTGCACTTCAACTTGGTGGCCTTGCACCCTGCTTGAAATGGGATAAAACTGCATTTGAATTTTGTGGCCTTGCACCCTGCATGTAAGGGTATAAAACTGCGTTTGAATTTGTTGACCTTGCACCCTGCTTGAAATGGTATGAAAAGGCATTTGAATTTGATGGCCTTGCACCCTGCTTGAAGCGGTATGAAACTGCATTTGAATTTGGTGGCCTTGTTTCCAGCTTGAAATGGTATGAAACTGCATTTGAATTTGGTGGCCTTGCACCCTGCTTGAAATGCTATGAAACTGCATTTGTATTTGGTGGCCTTGCACTCTGCTTGAAATTGTATGAAACTGCATTTGAATTTGGTGGCCTTGTTTCTTGCTTGAAATGGTATGAAACTGCACTTGTATTTGGTGGCCTTGCACCCTGCTTGAAATGGTATGAAACTGCATTTGAATTTGGTGGCCTTGCACCCTGCTAGAAATGGTATGAAACTGCATTTGAATTTGGTGGCCTTAAACACTGCTTGAAACGGTATGAAACTGCACTTGAATTGGTGCCTTTGCACCCAGCTTGAAATGGTATGAAACTGCACTTGAATTTGGTGGCCTTGCACCCTGCTTGAAATGGTATGAAACTGCTCTTGAATTTGATGGGGTTGCACCCTGCTTGAAATGGTATGAAACTGCATTTGAATTTAGTGGCCTTGTTTCCTGCATGAAATGGTATGAAACTGCATTTGTATTAGGTGGCCTTGCACCCTGCTTTAAGTGGTATGAAACTGCCTTTGAATTTGGTGGCCTTGCACACTGCTTGAAATTGTATGAAACTGCACGAATTTGGTGGCCTTGCACCTTGCTTGCAATTTTATGAAACTGCATTTGAATTTGGTGGCCTTGCACCCTGCTTGAAATCGTAGGAAACTGCACTTGAATTTGGTGGCCTTGCACCCAGCATGAAATGGTATGAAACTGCACTTGAATTTGGTGGCCTTGCACCCTGCTTGAAATGGTATGAAACTGCTCTTGAATTTGATGGGGTTGCACCCTGCTTGAAATGGTATGAAACTGCATTTGAATTTAGTGGCCTTGTTTCCTGCATGAAATGGTATGAAACTGCACTTGTATTAGGTGGCCTTGCACCCTGCTTTAAGTGGTATGAAACTGCCTTTGAATTTGGTGGCCTTGCACACTGCTTGAAATGGTATGAAACTGCACGAATTTCGTGGCCTTGCACCCTGCTTGAAATGGTATGAAACTGCATTTTAATTTGGTGGCCTTGCACCCTGTTTGAAATGGTATGATACTGCATTTGAATTTGGTGGCCTTGCACCCTGCTTGAAATGGTATGAAACTGCACTTGAATTTAGTGTGCTTGCACCCTGCTTGAAATGTTATGAAACTGCACGTGAATTTGGTGGCCTTGCACCCTGCATCAAATGTTTTGAAACAGCATTTGAATTTGGTGGCCTTGCACCCTGCTTGAAATCGTAGGAAACTGCACTTGAATTTGGTGGCCTTGCACCCAGCATGAAATGGTATGAAATTGCACTTGAATTTGGTGGCCTTGCACCCTTCTTGAAATGGTATGAAACTGCACTTAAACTTGGTGGCCTTGCACCCAGCTTGAAATGGGATGAAACTGCATTTGAATTTGGTGGCCTTGCACCCTGCATGTAAGGGTATGAAACTGCGTTTGAATTTGGTGACCTTGCACCCTGCTTGAAATGGTATGAAAAGGCATTTGAATGTGGTGGCCTTGCACCCTGCTTGAAGTGGTATGAAACTGCATTTGCATTTGGTGGCCTTGTTTCCTGCTTGAAATGGTATGAAACTGCATTTGAATTTGGTGGCCTTGCACACTGCTTGAAATTGTATGAAACTGCATTTGAATTTGGTGGCCTTGTTTCTTGCTTGAAATGGTATGAAACTGCACTTGTATTTGGTGGCCTTGCACCCTGCTTGAAATGGTATGAAACTGCATTTGAATTTGGTGGCCTTGCACACTGCTTGAAATGGTATGAAACAGCACTTGAATTGGTGCCTTTGCACCAGCTTGAAATGGTATGAAACTGCTCTTGAATTTGATGGGGTTGCACCCTGCTTGAAATGGTATGATACTGCATTTGAATTTAGTGGCCTTGTTTCCTGCATGAAATGGTATGAAACTGCACTTGTATTTGGTGGCCTTGCACCCTGCTTTAAGTGGTATGAAACTGCCTTTGAATTTGGCGGCCTTGCACCCTGCTTGAAATGGTATGAAACAGCATTTGAATTAATGGCCTTGCACCCTGCTTGAAATGGTATGAAACTGCATTTGAATTTGGTGGCCTTGCACCCTGCTAGAAATGGAATGAAACTGCATTTGAATTTGGTGGCCTTGCACACTGCTTGAAATGGTATGAAACTGCACTTGAATTGGTGCCTTTGCACCCAGCTTGAAATGGTATGAAACTGCACTTGAATTTGGTGGCCTTGCACCCTGCTTGAAATGGTATGAAACTGCTCTTGAATTTGATGGGGTTGCACCCTGCTTGAAATGGTATGAAACTGCATTTGAATTTAGTGGCCTTGTTTCCTGCATTAAATGGTATGAAACTGCACTTGTATTTGGTGGCCTTGCACCCTGCTTTAAGTGGTATGAAACTGCCTTTGAATTTGGCGGGCTTGCACCCTGCTTGAAATGGTATGAAACAGCATTTGAATTAATGGCCTTGCACCCTGCTTGAAATGGTATGAAACTGCATTTGAATTTGGTGGCCTTGCACACTGCTTGAAATGGTATGAAACTGCACGAATTTGGTGGCCTTGCACCCTGCTTGAAATGGTATGAAACTGCATTTTAATTTGGTGGCCTTGCACACTGCTTGAAATGGTATGAAACTGCACTTGTATTTGGTGGCCATGCACCCTGCTTGAAACTGCAATGAAAATGGAAATGAAGTGAAAATGCAATGAGCTGTTTGGTCTGCTGTATGCTTGAAACTGCAATGGAAGTGGAATTGGAAATGAAATAAAAATACAATGAGCTGTTTTGCCTGCCCTGTGCTAGAAACTGAAATGGAAATGAAATGAAAATGCAATAAGCTGTATGGCCTGCCCTTTGCTTGAAATTGCAATGGAAATGGAAATGAAATGAAAATGCAATGAGCTGTTTGGCCTGCCTTGTGCTTGAAACTGCAATGGAAATGGAAATGAAATGAAAATGCAACAAGCTGTATGGCCTGCCCTGTGCTTGAAACTGCAATGGAAATGGAAATGTAATGAAAATGAAATGAGTTGTTTGGCCCGCCCAAGGATTGAAATTGAAATGGAAATGGAAATGAAATGAAATTAGTTGTTTTGCCTGCCCTGTGCTTGAAACTGCAATGGAAATGGAAATGAAATGAAAATGCAATGAGCTGTTTGGCCTGCCCTGTGCTTGAAACTGCAATGGAATGGAAATGTAAATGAAATTTAAATGAAATCAGTTGTTTGGCCTACCCTGTGCTTGAAATTGAAATGGGAATGGAAATAGAAATGTAAATGAAATGAGCTGTTTGGCCTGCCATGTGCTTGAAATTGAAATTGAAATGGAAATGAAATGAAATGAGTTGTTTGGCATGCCTGAAACCACTAATTTCGGCCCACAAGGCCCCCTATTAGCTCAGACACCAGTTCCTTTTGCCCAAAATGCCCGTATTAACCCAGGAGGAGCATTTTGGCTCAAAAGGCCCGTGCCAGGCCAGGAAACATCCAGAAAAAGTGCCTTTCACTGAGATTTCACTCAGATTTTTTTTAAGAGCCCCTTCGGCCCATCAGGCCTGAAGTAGCGCAGGAGGAGTCCCTTCAGCACATCAGTAAGTATTCCCCCTGCAAGTATTAAACCTCACCCCAGTATTTTTCTCGTTCCCTTCATTGGCTCCATGTTGGATCCAGACCAGGATAGAATTTCCTCCTTCATTGCTGTGATCTGCAGAAAAATATGAAAAATGTGTAAAATTCATTCTCCACTATCTCTCCCTTTTCTTTTACAGAGTCTCTCACCTGTTTTGGGCAGTATTTCTGGTAGTTTCTGAGCTGCCAGCCCACCATGTTTGAGTGACTCAGCTGCCAGCCCACCAGGCCTGAGTGACTGAGCTGCCAGCCCAAGAATCTATTTGGCCCACAATGTCCATAATAGCCCTCTGGAAACCAGTCCCTTCTGCCCACAACGCCCATACTAGCACTCCAGAAAGCCCCCACCCCACGACTGGCCACCAATATTGGAATTGGTGGAGAGGTGGAATATTGCCTTGGGGGACCAGCCCTCCCGTGTGAACACGGGTCCCAACAGGTCCCACTTAGTCTAGTTACCACCAAATCTTGCCTGCTCTGTCTCTGTAAGGGCACATCTTCCCTCATGCATGGTACTCGGGTGCAATATGACTGAACCATCTTCATAGCAATTCAACGACACTTCAACAGTGACATCCATCAGGATGTTCTGAGGTTGGGAGAGACACAGGGTTGAGGACCAGTCAGCCCAGACTCTGTGCTCAGGGTGTGGAAGTAGAACTCCACACTACCTCCAGGCTCAGGGGCAAGAGGACTACCTGAGCCACGGCTAACAAGTGTTATCAAGCTGTTAGACCTTGGGGATTGTTGCAAAGCTTGCCGCAGAGAGAGAGAGAGATCAGTTCTGTTGCCATTGCACGCTTCACAACGTCTGATCTTTTCTCATAGATCTGATGGTCCAGGTGATTGAAAAGAAGAATAGCAGTGAGGACCAGTTGGTGGAGATGAAGGTTCAGGGCAATGTCATGAAGATATTCTGGAGTTCAATCACTGGAGGCACTAACCCTGGTAAATATTCTGTCTCTTTCCCATCCTTCCATACTGGTGTGTAGATATCACAGGAACTGATGGAACATAGAAAACAATGCAACAGAGGAACAGGTCCTTTGGCCACAACCTCATGAAGCCAAGATGAACTAGCCAGCCTGACCATGATCCATATCCCTCCATCCCCTCCATATCTATGTGCCTATCTAAAACCTCTTACATGCCATTATTGTATCAGCTTACACCACCACCCCTGGCAGCATGTTCCAGGCATCCACCACCGTCTGTATTAAAACATTTACCCCGCACATCTCCTTGAAACTTTTCCATTCTCACTTCAAAGCCATGCCCTTTCGTCTAGATATTTGCGACATTCAGGATATCTAGTCATCATTTAATTGTGCAGAATGATATAATCTCCTGTGTATGGCCATGTGTAACCACCCACAAGGCACAGGTCAGGACTGTGATAGATCACCCTCCACTTGCCTGGATGAGTGCAGTTGCAACAGCACTCAAGCTAACCTGACACTGTCCTGGACAAAGTTGGCCGCACGATGATCTCCTGATCCACCACTGTTTACAGCTGGTTTTAATGCTCAGAGCCCCAGTACAGGGCACCACTGGAATGGGTGGCGTGTGCTGTAGACCTGCTTTTATGTCCAGTTTCTGGAGTCTTACACCTGACGTTTCTCCACACTCACCAATGGTTGAACTGTTATCTCCGGCAGGGTTTGTGGCTGTTTCCTTTCTCGTATACAAAGACATGGAATCCTTATTGAACAGAGAGATTAAAGGAGGAAACTCACCTCAGAAGACGGTCCCATTAAACTCCAAGGTGGTCTCAGCCACGATCAGCAACAAAGTTGCCAGCTCCAAGCTGCAAGAAATAGTCAATTTCACTCTGGAACTCAACCAGGTTTGTAAATACCACCCGGGGTGTTTCCCGATGGATAATGGGCTCCCCCAAAGGTACAAATGGGAAATAGTTCCTGAACTCAGAATTAAACTCCTTCTGCCTCCATTGGGTAAGTCCCCATCAAATCTGGGTCACATAGTGCAGGTGTTATCTAGGACTAACTGGGCAAGTAGATGAGGGAAAAGCTAAAGGTGCAGAAACTGGAATGAAATACAAAAAATACCTGAAACACTCAGCAGGTCAGGCAGCATCTGTGGAGAGAGGAACAAAGCTAACTTCTCATTGTCTGCAGAACCTGCCTGATCTGCTGAGTACTTGCGCCATCTTCTGTTTACATTAGACAGATGAGAGGATTGGCTCTGATTGCCCTCTTGGTGAACGAGGGGGAAGATCAGGAAGAACCTTTGCTCTGCGTGATTTACTGTTGGGAAGTCACCGTACACTGTGTAGGGATGGGTGTCCATGTGACCCTGGTTAACCCACCACACCCTGCAGTGTGAAGGTTGGGAGGACCGTGGACACACTGAGCCTGGCTTCAGGCCTGATGTCTCCACGTAAGCTGGGTCTGAGCTGGTTCAGGTCAGTTCATGGTCACCTCTCCATTCTCCGTTACTCAGGGATGCAGGAAGTGGAAATGCCACATCTGAGGGAGAGGGGAGAAGGGTTAGAGATTGGTATTGAGACGGGTCACAGGAGGAGACCATGTGCCACCATTTCTAGGTGGTGGTGAAGCTGTAGTTTCAGTGTACAGCCGCCATATCAATAAAAGACAATCGGTATCACTGTACTGTGCATGTGGGATGTCAGCTGGGATATTGTGGAAGGAGCTTCACTCTCGATACACTCTGACTGTCCTTCCCCAGGCCAGTTTCAATGTGGAGGGAGCTTCACTGTATGTATCCAGTGCCTCCACCCTGGGGCAGTTTGATGGGACAGTACGGTGAGATTGGTAGCCATGGTGTTCCCTCTGTTGTGTTAAATGTGATCCTGTGGCCGGTTTCCCACCTGCAGGAGGTCACTGTGAATTGCTGTCACCAAAGGGACAGGACAGATCTGATGTTTTCTGTGCTAACACAACTTGGGGAAGTGTGAATGCTCAACCTGTTATCAGAAAGATTCCATCGATGGTTAACAGAGTTTGCTCTTCTCAGTCACAGGAACAGAAAGACAACATGACGCCAACGTGTGTGTTTTGGAAGACGACGAAAGAGGAAAGTGTCTGGTCCCGTGAGGGTTGTGTAACGTATAGTTTCAATCAGACATACGTGGACTGCCAATGTGACCACCTCACAAGCTTTGCTATTTTAATGGCTCCTGTTGATCTTGAGGTACGAGATCGTTCAACAGAATACCTAAAGAGGGAACAAGTCAGAGAGTCAGAGTGAAGGAGACACACAGCATTAAACAGACACTTCAGCCCCGAAACGTCACCCATTCCTTCTCTCCAGAGATGCTGCCTATCCCGCTGTTACTCCAGCTTTTTGTGTCTGTTAATTCTGCTACATAGAATAGAAAATAATAGAATAGAATGCCTATTGTCATTCGAACAGCTTGGTTTGAATGAAATTGCATGCTCTAAAGTCTTACATTACTTGATAGACTGAAGAAGTCTTTAGTCTGAATAAAGGTCACGAAACAAAACATCACCCGTCCTTTTTCTGCAGTACTTAGAGCGCTGTGAGGTAGCTGTCTCTCCCACCCACTCAATCTGGGTGTCCCAGATCACAGGCACCCACTGGATGAAATCATTCCTCCTCAAATCCTCCCCATACCTCACACCCTTTACCCTACAGCTATACCCTCTGGTTTTAGATGCCTGTGTTATGGTATAAAGTTTCTCATTATCCACTTCGTCTACACCCATCCCATTCATAATGTGTGTACCTTAATCAAGTACAATCAACCTTACGGAAGAGGAATCATGAACTGAGGGACATGGGTTAAAGGTGAGAGGGGAAAAAATTAATGGGAACCTGAGGGGTTCACAGTTTTTTTAATTATACAAATACTTTTATTCCAAAAAAACCCATACAAATTAACACAATCACAGACAGCCTATGTTGACAGATTTACAAACTAACGATCATCAAATTAATATAATGCCAACTTTATCAACAAAACACTCGACCTCCCGTGGCGACCAGCATTCACAGAATGCCTCCAAAGTCCCAGTTGATACCGCGTGTTCCCTCTCCAGGGACACGCGGGCACGGACGTTGGCCCGGAAAAGGGGCAGGCAGTGGGTGGCAGGTATGTGAAAGTAGTTGAGACAGGTCCAATGCCAATATTTAAAAGACGTTTGAACAGACGCAGAGGAATGTGGTCCAAATACGGGCAAATGGGACTCAAGGGTTCTTGAATGATGGGTTGAATGGGAAGCATTCTAGAACACAATGAATGGTGTTCCAGAGGTTGACTGGACCTGGCCTAAAGCTCCAGCCCGTTGTCCCTGGAGACACTGCGAGTATCAAAGACTCGGGACATCAGGGTGACACGGGTTCTCGATCACATAGGAATTGATGGTCAAAATTCTAGAACATGATGAGTTGGAGCCTGTAGATCTAGCACTTAAGCAGAGCTGGCTCAGAGCTCCAGCCTGTTGTCCATGGACATTCTGGGGGTATCAGAGCCCCACACAGCAGGGTTGGTGTTCATGAGGGAATTGATAGTTGGCGTTGTAGAACATGATGAGTTGGGGCCTGGAGATCGAGTGCTCGAGGGGACCAGGCCCAGACTCCATCTTGTTGTCCCTGGAGACCCTGCCGCTGCTGTGGTGTGAACATTGTGTCCCACATTGTGCCCGCTGTAGGATGACCGGCACTTGGAGGTGATCACCTACATCTGCCTCATCATCTCTCTGCTGTGCCTCGCCGCCTCCATCGCCATCTTTGTCAACTGTAGCTCCATCCAGAACGCCAACACCACCGTCCACAAGCACCTGAGCTTCACCCTCTTCCTGGCACAGTTTGTCTTCCTGATAGGAATGCGGATTAAACACAAGGTGAGAAATCCAAGCTGCAGCTTCATATTCTCAGCTCTCTCCTGAATCTTGACCTTATCTCCGCCTCTCATCATTTCACATACTCCTCTCATATCTACCCTCAGCCTCCAAGTATTGCTGCAGAGAAAATAATACGTTTGCTCAACTTCACCTTCTAGCAAATCCCTCTAATCCAAGCAGCTTCCTGGTGAACCTCTTCTGCACCCTCTCCAAAGCCTCCACAACCTTCTCATCATAGACTTGGTTGAATTACAGATTTATTTAATTATTGGTGGGATTGAAGTTCACATCCTAGGTCCAAGTCCAGCAATTGACCCATTCTGCTTGGCTGCTGGGATCAACAGAAATGTGCAATTTAATTACACCACCAGACCTTGCTGGAGATATTGAGACCCAGAACTCGTGCAGAACTCCAAATTCATCATTCCAAACTAGGTTTAGTTTAGTTTAGAGATACAGCTCTGAAACAAGCCCTTTGGCCCACCAAATCTACACAGACCAGCGACCCCCACACACTATCCTACACACTCAGGACAATTTACAATCTTTTCTTACCCTCACCAAATAACCTACAAACCTGTACGTCTTTAGAGTGCGGGAGGAAACTGGAGCTCCCGGAGAAAACCCACGCGGTCACTGGGAGAATGTACAAACACCGTACAGGCAGCATCCATAGTCAGGATCTCTAGGCAAGCAGTAACTCTCCCACTGCACCATTGTGCCACCCTAATATCCAGTCACATGTATAGTGGCGATAGTTTCTCTGGGTATCTGCGTGTGTGTGTCTCTGCCCACCGTTTCTGAGCATTGTTGCCTGTATCTCAGTATCTACATCAGGAAATAACCCACAAGAATGTTACACAAAAAGGTGTAAAGCATACAAATACAATCCTTCCTTTTCTGAAGAGCTTGAGGCTGTTACACAATTGCATTTACAAATTAATTTCTGCTACCACCCAGTGCTGCCCACTAACCCGGCTGTTGCCATTGTCTTTAGGTGGTGTGCGGCCTGATTGCAGGCTGTTTGCATTACCTCTTCCTCGCTGTCTTCGTCTGGATGTTCCTGGAGAGTTTGCAGCTTTTCATCATGTCCAGACACCTCACCGTCACAAACTACAGTCGCACGCACGTCATCAAACGAATATACCTCTACATTTCCAGCTACGCCGTGCCTGCTGTGATAGTCGTTATCTCCGCGGCAATAAAACCCAAAGGATACGGATCGAATAATCAGTGAGTAACAACTTATGGACAGGAATGTTTCAGTGGGATATGGGCCAAATGCTGGCACGTGGGACTAGGGTAGATGGGGCAGCTTGGTCAGCATGAACAAGTTGGGCCGAATGGCCTGTTTCCATGCTGTATGACTCTATGCCTCTGATAGGGAAATGTCACAGTTTTATAGCTGATTTATTCCTACACATTGAGAGGCCATTTGGTCCATTGGATCCATGCAAGCTCCCAGCAGACTGATCCCAGCAGTCCCATTGCCCCTCTCCTTATCTCCCTGCATCTTATTCTCTCAGTAACTCTGACTCTTTTCCAACCCACCTACACTGAGGGGGAATTCACTGCAGATCGTCATCTCCCCCTCATCTTTAACAACTCCAAAGACGTACAGGTTTGTAGGTTAATTGGCTTGGTTCTAAATGTAAAATTATCCCTAATGTGTGCAGGATAGTGTTATAACCATATAACCATATAACAATTACAGCACGGAAAACAGCCCTTCAAGTCCGTGCCGAACATTTATTTCCCCCTAGACCCATCTACCTGCAATCAGACCATAACCCTCCATTCCTTTCCCGTCCATATACCTATCCAATTTATTTTTAAATGATAAAATCGAACCTGCCTCCACCACTTCCACTGGAAGCTCATTCCACATAGCTACCACTCTCTGAGTAAAGAAGTTCCCCCTCATGTTATCCCCAAAATCTTTGTCCCTTAATTCTCAAGTCATGTCCTCTTGTTTGAATCGTCCCTACTCTCAATGGGAAAAGCTTATCCACGTCAACTCTGTCTATACCTCTCATAATTTTAAAGAACTCTATCAAGTTCCCCCTTAACCTTCTGCGCTCCAAAGAATAAAGACCTAACTTGTTCAACCTTTCTCTGTAACTTAGTTGCTGAAACCCAGGCAACATTCTAGTAAATATCCTCTGTACTCTCTCTATTTTGTTGACATCCTTCCTAATAATTAGGCGACCAAAATTGTACACCATACTCCAGAATTGGCCTCACCAATGCCTTGTACAATTTTAACATTACATCCCAACTTCTATACTCAATGCTCTGATTTATAAAGGCCAGCACACCAAAAGCTTTCTTTATCACCCTATCTACATGAGATTCCACCTTCAGGGAACTATACACAGTTATTCCTAGATCCCTCTGTTCAACTGCATTCCTCAATTCGCTACCATTTACCATGTACGTCCTATTTTGATTTGTCCTGCCAAGATGTAGCACCTCACACTTATCAGCATTAAATTCCATCTGCCATATTTCAGCCCACTCTTCCAAATGGCCTAAATCTCTCTATAGACTTTGAAAATCTACTTCATTATCCACAACACCACCTATCTTAGTATCATCTGCATGCTTACTAATCCAATTTACCACACCATCATCCAGATCATTGATGTATATGACAAACAACAGTGGACCCAACACAGATCCCTGAGGCACCCCACTAGTCACCGGCCTCCAACCTGACAAACAGCCATCCACCATTACTCTCTGGCATCTCCCATTCAGCCACTGTTGAATCCATCTTGCTACTCCACCATTAATACCCAACAATTGAACCTTCTTAACCAACCTTCCATGAGGAACCTTGTCAAAGGCCTTACTGAAGTCCATATAGACAACATCCACTGCTTTAGCCTCATCAATTTCCCTAGTAACCTCTTCAAAAAATTCAAGAAGCTTAGTCAAACATGACCTTCCAGACACAAACCCAAGTTGACTGTTCCTAATCAGGCCCTGTTTATCCAGATGCTGATATATATTATCTCTAAGTATACTTTCCATTAATTTGCCCACCACTGACATCAAACTAACAGGTCTATAATTGCTAGGTTTACTCTTAGAACCCTTTTTAAACAATGGAACATGCGCAGTACGCCAATCCTCCGGCACGATTCCCGTTTCTAATGACATTTGAAATATTTCTGTCATAGCCCCTGCTATCTCTACACTAACCTCCCTCAATGTCCTAGGGAATATCCTGTCAGGACCTAGAGACTTATCCACTTTTATATTTTTCAAAAGTGTCAGTACTTCCTCTTCTTTGAATCTCATAGTTTCCATAGCTACTCTACTTGTTTCCCTTACCTCACATAATTCAATATCCTTCTCCTTGGTGAATACCGAAGAAAATAAATCGTTCAATATCTCCCCCATCTCTTTTGGCTCTGCAGATAGCTGTCCACTCTGACTCTCTAATGGACCAATTTTATCCCTTGTTATCCTTTTGCTATTAATATAGCTGTTGAAACCCTTTGGATTTACATTCACCTTACTTGCCAAAGCAACCTCATATCTTCTTTTAGCTTTTCTAATTTCTTTCTTAAGATTCTTTTTACATTCTTTATACTCCTCAAGCACCTCATTTACTCCATGCTGCCTATAATTATTGTAGATCTCTCTCTTTTTCCGAACCAAGTGTCCAATTTACCTTGAAAACCATGCCTCTTTCCAATTTTTACTATTTCCTTTCAACCGAACAGGGACATAAAGATTCTGTACTCTTAAAATTTCACCTTTAAATTTCCTCCATTTCTCTTCCACATCTTTCCCATAAAACAAAATGTCCCAATTCACTCCTTTTAAATCCTTTCGCATCTCCTCAAAGTTAGCCTTTCTCCAAACAAAAATCTCAACCCTAGGTCCAGTTTTGACCCTCTCCATAATTATATTGAAACTAATGGTATTGTGATCACTGGACCCGAAGTGCTCCCCAACACATACCTCCGCCACCTGACCTGTCTCATTTCCTAACAGGAGGTTAGGAAATCCACCTAACAAGATGGATTTAACAGTGGTTGAATGGGAGATGCCAGAGAGTAATGGTGGATGGTTGTTTGTCAGGTTGGAGCCCAGTGACGAGTGGGGTGCCACAGGGATCTGTGTTGGGTCCACTGTTGTTTGTCATGTACATCAATGATCTGGACGATGGTGTGGTAAATTGGATTAGTAAGTATGCAGATGATACTAAGATAGGTGGGGTTGCGGGTAATGAAGAAGAGTTTCAAAGTCTACAGAGAGATTTATGCCAGTTGGAAGAGTGGGCTGAAAGATGGCAGATGGAGTTTAATGCTGATAAGTGTGAGGTGCTACATCTTGGCAGGACAAATCAAAATAGGACGTACATGGTAAATGGTAGGGAATTGAAGAATGTAGGTGAACAGAGGGATCTGGGAATAACTGTGCACAGTTCCATGAAAGTGGAATCTCATGTAGATAGGGTGGTAAAGAAAGCTTTTGGTGTGCTGGCCTTTATAAATCAGAGCATTGAGTATAGAAGTTGGGATGTAATGTTAAAATTGTACAAGGCATTGGTGAGGCCAATTCTGGAGTATGGTGTACAATTTTGGTCGCCTAATTATAGGAAGGATGTCAACAAAATAGAGAGAGTACAGAGGAGATTTACTAGAATGTTGCCTGGGTTTCAGCAACTAAGTTACAGAGAAAGGTTGAACAAGTTAGGGCTTTATTCTTTGGAGCGCAGAAGGTTAAGGGGGGACTTGATAGAGGTTTTTAAAATGATGAGAGGGATAGACAGAGTTGACGTGGAAAAGCTTTTCCCACTGAGAGTAGGGAAGATTCAAACAAGGGGACATGACTTGAGAATTAAGGGACTGAAGTTTAGGGGTAACATGAGGGGGAACTTCTTTACTCAGAGAGTGGTAGCTGTGTGGAATGAGCTTCCAGTGAAGGTGGTGGAGGCAGGTTCGTTTTTATCATTTAAAAATAAATTGGATAGTTATATGGATGGGAAAGGAATGGAGGGTTATGGTCTGAGCGCAGGTATATGGGACTAGGGGAGATTATGTGTTCGGCACGGACTAGAGGGGTCGAGATGGCCTGTTTCCGTGCTGTAATTGTTATATGGTTATATGGTTATATGGAGGTCCAGCACTGACCCTTCTCTAGTAGGTACCTCTATGTATTGCTGCAAAAACTATCCTGCACACATTTGACAAACTCCAAACCATCCAGCCCATTTACAGAATGTGTTTCCCAGTCTATGTTTGGAAAATTGAAATCTCCCACAATCGCCACCTTGTGCTTACTACTAATATCTGCAATCTCCTTACATATTTGCTCTTCCAATTCTCGCTCCCCATTAGGCGGTCCATAATACACCCCTATAAATGTTGCTACACCTTTCCCATTTCTCAGTTCCACCCAAATAGCCTCCCTAGACGAGCCCTCTAATCTATCCTGCCAAAGCACTGCTGTAATATCTTCCCTGACATGCAATGCAACACCTCCACCTCTTGCCCCTCCAATTCTATCACTCCTGAAGCAACGAAATCCTGGAATATTTAGTTTCCAATCACACAGCCCTCCTGCAACCATGTTTCACTGATCGCCACAACATCATACTTCCAGGTGTCAAGCCAGGCTCTAAGCTCATCCACCTTTCTAACAATGCTCCTAGCATTTAAATATACACATTTAAGAAACCCACCCTCTCTTATTCTCTGTTTATTATCTTTTTCTTCTTTCTTCGCTACATTTTGGGTCCGAGTGCTTCCCTTCTCTGCCTCCTGCCTCACACACTGTCTACTAGCTCTATTTGAGTCCCTCTCCCCAACCGTTCTAGTTTAAAGTCTCCCCAGTAGCCAGTTATTGTACGGGGATTGCGGGTCGGTGCGGACTCGGTGGGCTGAAGGGCCCATTTCTATGTTGTATCTCTAAACTATACTAAACTATACTAAACAGTGACCCTGTGTGTGTCAGTGCCTGCTCACAGCACTGGGCCTTCCACAAGTACCTCATGAGCCAAGTGTGAGTCAGTAACAAAACTCTTTCCTCCTCACAGCTGTTGGCTGACCCTGGAGTCAGGCGTCCGCTGGAGTTTCCTGGGGCCGGTCTGCCTGGTGATCGTGGTAAGCCTCTCCCCGGTGACTCCCCCCAACCCAACAACACTTCACTAAACGCTTCACTGCTTGCAGCTGGTGGCAACTCCATGGAGTCATAGAGTCATAGAAAGATACATTGTTGAAACAGGCCCTTCGGCCCAACTCGCCCACACCGGCCAAGAATGTACCAGCTACCCTAGTCACACTTGCCTGCGCATGGTCCATAACCCTCCAAACCTGTCCTATCCATGTACCTGTCCAACTGTTTCTTAAATGATGGGATAGTCACAGCCTCAACTACCTCCTCTGGCAGCTTGTTCCATACACCCACCTTAACTGTGTGTGAAAGTTACCCGTCGGATTTCTATTTAACCTTCACCTTGAACCCATCTCCTCTGGTCCTTGATTCCCCTACTCTGGGTAAAGGACGCTGTGCTTCTACCTGATCTATTCCTCTCATGATTTTCTATACCTCTATAAGATCTCCCCTCATCCTCCTACGCTCCATGGAATAGAGACCCAGCTTACTCAGCCTCTCCCTATAGCTCACACCCTCTAGTCCTGGCAACATCCTCGTAAATCCTTTCTGAACTCTTTCAAGCTTGACACTTGTTCATCAGAATGATGCCTGCATTAGAGGGGATTAGCTACAAGGAGAGATTGGACAGACTTGGATGGTTATTTCTGGAGTGCTAGTATGGGCATTGTGGGCAGAAGGGTCTAGTTTCAGAGAGCTAGTATGGACATTGTGGGCCGAATGGATTCTTGGGCTGGCAGCTCAGTCACTCAGGCCTGCTGGGCTGGCAGCTCAGTCACACAGGCCTGGTGGGCTGGCAGCTCAGTCACTCAGGCCTGCTGGGCTGGCAGCTCAGGCCTTGTGGGGCTGGCAGCTCAGTCACTCAGGCCTGGTGGGCTGGCAGCTCAGTCACTCAGGCCTGGTGGGCAGGCAGCTCAGAAACTGCCAGAAATTCTGCTCAAAACTCTGTGAGTGAGAAGGGGGAGAGGGTGGGGAATAAATTTTAGACATTTTTCTGCAGATCACAGCAATGAAGGAGGAAAGTCTATCCTGGCCTGGAACTCACAGGGAGCCAATGAATGGAGTGAGAAAAATACTGGGGTGAAGTTTAATACTAGCAGGGGGAATATTTACTGATGGGTCGAAGGGACTCTTGGGCTAGTACAGGCCTGATGGGCCAAAGGGGCTCTTTAAAAAAAAATCTGAGTGAAATCTCAGTGAAAGGCACTTTTTATGGACTTTTCCTGGCTTGGCGTGGGCCTTTTGGGCCAAAATGCTCCTCCTGGACTATTACCCATTTTGGGCAAAGGGGATCTTGGATAATAGGGGCATTATGGCTAAAATTAGTGGTTTCAAGCAGGCCAAACAATTCATTTCATTTCATTTCTATTGCAGTTTCCAGCACAGGGCAAGCCAAACAATTCATTTTCATTTCATTTCCATTTCCATTTCCATTTCCATTTCCATTTCCATTGCAGTTTCAAGTACAGGGCAGGCCAAACAGGTCATTGCATTTTCATTAAATTTCCATTTCCATTGCAGTTTCAAGCACAGGGCAGGCCAAACAGCTCATTGCATGTTCATTTTATTTCTGTAGATTGGTTTATGCATGCAACCAATCATATATAGGTTAGCATCACTAACCCCGCCTTACTGTATCATTTATATTAACACCTACTTCCTATGCTACGCATTTCGGTAGCAGACAGGAGGCAGTGACTACTAACATGCTGTTAAGTCTGTATGTGGATTAAAGATGATCTTAAGTTACATGTTGTGTTGATGTCATATTTACATGGTGTCAAGTTTGGGTTAACCCACTTCTCCTGTTTATCGGTTTTTATTTCCTTTTATCAAGTTTTTATTTTCCTTTTTTTGCGATGGCTTTTGACTGCCGACAGCCTGCACAGCTTATCTTTGATTGGGGCAGACACCAACACTTTAAGGGGGAAGGAGGGCCAACCCTGCATTTAATAGTGAGCCTCCCAAAAGATGCCCCAATTGCAAATATCTGCATAACAGGCAATCACCATGTCCTGCCTATGGAAAGGCCTGTAACTATTATAAGAAAATGAACCATTTCTCTGCTGCCTGTCATTCTCATAGGAAGAAGCCCTTCAGTCCCAGACCTAACCTAAACATGCTGGTGCAAGACGATAACAACTACGACTCCCAATTCAAGCTCGACACTGCCCCCGACACCAGTCCAATTAATTTGCAAGGGGAGTCAAACATGTATTAACTCCTACATGCAGCTGGCAAGTTTCCCGACCGTATAGTTTTGATAACTGTCAACAACTTTAACTTTCATGCTAAATTAGATACTGGTGCAAAAATCAATGTAACGTCAGATCAACCTCAAGCTCAACCCTAACAAGTGCAAGTTCAGGGTTTCAGAGGTCACCTATGTCGGGCACGTATTCACTTCCGACGGCCTCAAGCCCGATCCACAGAAAGCTGCTGCCATCACTGAGATGCCGGCCCCCACCTGCAGCGTTTCCTGGGTATGGTGAACTATCTTGGAAAATTCATACCAAACCTCAGTGAACTAAGCTCGCCCCTGCGACAACTGACTAAAAAGGACATTGCTTGGTCCTGGTTCCAGCAACATCAACAAGCATTTGACGCTTTAAAATCCAAGCTGACCAGTGCACCAACTCTAATATTCTTCGATTTGAAACGTCCCGTGACTATCACCTGTGATGCTTCGCGATTCGGGCTCGGTTCAGCCTGCTTACAACCATCAACTTCCCGTAGCATGACCGACACAGAACAACACTACGCACAGATCGAGAAGGAGCTACTGGCTGTCGTCTTTGCCTGCTCCAAATTCAAAGACTATATCTTCGGAAACACTTTCACAGTTGAGACAGACCACCAGCCACTGGTGACGATTGTGAACAAACCAATCCATGCTGTGCCAGCCCGCGTGCAACGCATGATGAAGTAGCTCCAACGTTCGACTTCACCCTTGTTTACAAAAAGGGTACAGACATGCACGTTGCGGATACTCTATCTCGTGCACCTCGAGCATCCTGCGAACGACACTCCTATGAACGGGAATAGCTTATGGTCCTCGGCGTTGACTTCGTTCCTACTAAACAACTACGGAGCCTAGCCGAACATATTGTCGCCAACGCCACCCTCCAAAAACTCTCATCAGTGATCAAAAGGGGTTGGCCAGACAGGCGCTCTAGTGCACCAACAGAGGTGCAGCCATTCTTCCTAGTCCGCAATGAACTGGTCATACAGGATGGTGTCATAGTCTAGGGCCACAAAGTCGTGATCCCCTCATCATTACATGATACATACTACAATGAGGCGCACAGCGGTCACCCGGGAGTCGATGCTACACTGACCCATGCACAGAACCTGTTCTACTGGCCTGGGATGGCCAAATACATATGGGACCGTATCTCCTCTTGCCCCACCTGCAACAGTCTTGAAACATACCAGCAGAGGCAGCCCCTACTGCAACAACCTCCACCAGCCCTGGCCTGGACGTCAGTGGTGGCAGACATCTTCGAATGGCGCGGTAAGCACTACCTTGTCCTCGTCGACTCGTTTTCAAACTGGTTTGAACTCGACCTCCTGACCTCCATCACATCTGAGATGGTCTTCTCCACGTTCGGCTCACCCGTCCGTTTGCAGACCGACAACGGAAGACAGTTTACCAGCCACGAGTTCAAGCTCTTTGCTAACCGATGGAATTTCCACCACATCACGAGCAGCCCTGAGTACACACAGAGTAACGGACTTGCCGAACGGGCTGTCAGAAGCACTAAACAACTGATGGAGCAATCGTGCCTGGCCAATTCAGATTTTTACCTTGATTTCCTGAACCTCAGAAACATTACCAGAGACGGGACCCTGGGATCACCAGCCCAGCGACTGATGTCCAGGACAACAAGACCTCCGATTCCGATTGCTCAGCAGAAGCTGATACCTCAAGTGCTGAAGCCTGCTTCAATCCAAAAGTGTATTCAGGAGAAACACGATATTCAGAAACGGTCGCACGACAAATCATGCAAACCCCTCCTGCCTCTACTGCCGGGACAGGTTGTTCGTTTACAAACTACCAGTGGACATTCCCGTCTGGCTACTGTTATCGGCAGAGCTGACGCACCTCGATCTTACCTTGTGGACTATGAGGGAACAGTCTACCGCAGAAGTCGTCAACATCTGCTTGCTGTGCAAGAACCCCGTCCGCCGCCGGCGGGACCCTATGCTCCACCGCTTCAGTTCCAGCCGTT
This sequence comes from Amblyraja radiata, assembly GCF_010909765.2. Taxonomy (NCBI): domain Eukaryota; kingdom Metazoa; phylum Chordata; class Chondrichthyes; order Rajiformes; family Rajidae; genus Amblyraja; species Amblyraja radiata. Next base: position 2,391,467 of record NC_045970.1, read on the forward strand.
CGCTGCCGAACCTTTTACCGCTCCCCACATGCCCCATACTCCTCGCATGTCCGATACTCCTCCACGAGCAGCAGCCATGACTAACCACGGGATTACCTCTCCTGCACACTTCCCCTTTCAGCCACCACAAGCCTCTCCCACGGCTTTCTCATTTCCGGGTTCACCGCGCCTCCCTCTAATCTTTCCGGTGAAGGAGGGGAGGTTTTGGTCCGTACACGTTCGGGCCGCATCAGTGGACCACCTGATAGATATGGCGAATTTGTTTAACTTTAATAGCATGGGTGCTCACTCTTTAAGGGGGAAGGATGTAGATTGGTTTATGCATGCAACCAATCATATATAGGTTAGCATCACTAACCCCGCCTTACTGTATCATTTATATTAACACCTACTTCCTATGCTACGCAGTTCGGTAGTAGACAGGAGGCAGTGACTACTAACATGCTGTTTAGTCTGTATGTGGATTAAAGATGATCTTAAGTTACGTGTTGTGTAGATGTCATATTTACAATTTCCATTTGCATGGCAGTTTCAAGCACAGGGCAGGCCAAAGCTCATTGCATTTTCATGTCATTTCCCTTTCCATTGCAGTTTCAAGCACAGGGCAGGCCAAACAGCGCGTTGCATTTTCATGTCATTTCCATTTCCGTTGCAGTTTCAAGCACAGGGCAGGCCAAAGAGCACGTTGCATTTTCATGTCATTTCCATTTCCATTGCAGTTTCAAGCACAGGGCAGGCCAAACAGCGTGTTGCAATTTCATGTCATTTCCATTCCCATTGCAGTTTCAAGCACAGGGCAGGCCAAACAGATCGTTGCATTTTCATGTCATATCCATTTCCGTAGCAGTTTCAAGCACAGGGCAGGTCAAATAGCTCATTGCAGTTTCAAGCACAGGGCAGGCCAAACAGCTCGTTGCATTTTCATGTCATTTCCATTTCCATTGCAGTTTCAAGCACAGGGCATGCCAAACAGCTCTTTTCATTTTTGTGTCATTTCCATTTCCGTTGCAGTTTCAAGCACAAGGCAGGCCAAACAGCTTGTTGCATTTTCGTGTCATATCCATTTGTGTTGCAGTTTCAAGCACAGGGCAGGCCAAACAGCTTGTTGCATCTTCACGTCATCTCCATTACCGTTGCAATTTCAAGCACAGGGCAGGCCAAACAGCTTGTTGCATTTTTCACGTCATCTCCATTTCCGTTGCAGTTTTAAGCACAGGGCAGGCCACACAGGTCGTTGCATTTTCATGTCATATCCAGTTCCGTAGCAGTTTCAAGCACAGGGCAGTCCAAACAGCTCGTTGCAGTTTCAAGCACAGGGCAGGCCAAACAGCTTGTTGCTTTTTTGTGTCATTTTCATTTCCATTGAAGTTTCAAGCACAGGGCAGACCAAACAGCTTGTTGCATTTTCATGTCATTTCCATTTCCGTTGCAGTTTCAAGCAGAGGGCAGGCCAAACAGCTCGTTGCATTTTCATTTCATTTCCATTACCGTTGCAATTTCAAGCACAGGGCAGGCCAAACAGTTTGTTGCATTTTCACATCATTTCCATTAGCATTGCAGTTTCAAGCACAGGGCAGGCCAAACAGCTTGTTGCAGTTTCAAGCACTGGGCGGACCAAATAGCTCGTTGCTTTTTCACGTCATCTCAATTTCCGTTGCAGTTGCAAGCACAGGGCTGGCCAAACAAATCATTGCTTTTTCATTTCCTCTCCATTTCTGTTGCAGTTGCAAACACAGGGCAGGCCAAACAGCTCATTGCATTTTCATTTCATTTCCATTACCGTTGCAATTTCAAGCACAGGGCAGGCCAAACAGTTTGTTGCAATTTCACATCATTTCCATTAACGTTGCAGTTTCAAGCACAGGGCAGGCCAAACAGCTTGTTGCAGTTTCAAGCACTGGGTGGACCAAATAGTTTGTTGCTTTTTCACGTCATCTCAATTTCCATTGCAGTTGCAAGCACAGGGCTGGCCAAACAAATCATTGCTTTTTCATTTCATCTCCATTTCCGTTGCAGTTGCAAACACAGGGCAGGCCAAACATCTCATTGCATTTTCATGCCATCTCCATTACGGTTGCAATTTCAAGCACAGGGCAGACCAAACAGCTCGTTGCATTTTCATGTAATCTCCATTTCCGTTGCAGTTTCAAGCACAGGGCGGGCCAAACAGCTCGTTGCATTTTCATTCCTTCTCTATTTCCGTTGCAGTTTCAAGCACAGAGCAGGCCAAAGAGCTTGTTGCATTTTCATTTCATTTGCATTTCCGTTGCAGTTTCAAGCACAGGGCTGGCCAAACAGCTCATTTCATTTTCATTAAGGGATAACAAATCATTTATTGCAAGTACATTGCAGACTCACAGTTCAGTTGATTCACAGCTGAGAATCACAGTTGTGGCCTCTCCCTCACGATTTTCCAGATTGTCTGACACACGTCCAGGCATCCAGGGTTTTATAGTCCTGCGCTCCCCCCCCCACCCCCCACCCCCCATGGAAGGGATGTTACCTTCGTCATCGTGATTGACAGGCGAGAGGACCAATCAACTGATCTCAAGATTTTTTAAACACTCATAACTTTTTTATTTTCCTTCGATCAGAAAAATCCTTGGGGCTGCCTCAGCGGAGGAGGACTGTGAGTAAGGTGGCCAAAAATTATAGCGATATAGGGGAGCGTTCTTTCTAAAATCAATAAACAGCGCAGACAGGAACTGGTCAAGATGAGATTTAGTTATTTTGATGAGAGGGTTGTTATTTTGCACAAAGAGTGGTCTGTGCCTGGAACGCGCTGCCAGGGGTGGTGGTGGAGGCAGATAAGGTGATTATGTTTAAGAGTGGTTGAGATAGACACATGGATAGGCACGTGGCAGCGGAAGAGAATGGAAGGCATCAGAGGGAATTGCGTGTGGGATGTGGAGAATGCCGGCCTCAGGAAACTGTTTCTCTCCCTCTCCAGGTCAACACCGTGTTGCTAGCTTGGACGCTCTGCATATTGAGGAAACATTTTGCTTCACGCAACAAGGAAGTGTCAAAGCTCAAAGAAACCAGGTACGTGGAGCAGAGAACATAGAACGGTACAGCACAGCAACAGGCCCTTCAGCCCATCATGTCTGTGCTGACCACGATCAACGTTGCAACTCATCCCATCTGCCTGCGTGTGGGCTATATCTCCCCATCCTCAGCCTGTTCAAGAGCATGTCTGAATGTCTCTTAAATATGACCATGGTGTCTGCTGCCACCATCTGTCCTGGCAGCGCAGTCCAGGCACCCATCACTGTGTAAAAACAACTTGCTTCTCATATCTCCCTTAATCTTTCCCCCTTACACTTTAAACCTATGCCCTCTAGCATTTGACCTTTCCCCCATTGAGAATAAAACTCTACCCACCTTATGTGTAGGAAGGAACTGCAGATGCTGGTTTAAATTGAAGATAGAAAGAAAATGCTGGAGTAATTCAGCGGGACAGGCAGCATCTCTGGATAGAAGGAATGGGTGACGTCACCCATTCCTTCTCTCCAGAGCTGCTGCCTGTCCTGCTGAGTTACTCCAGCATGTTCTGTCCATCTACCCACCTTATCTTTGCTTCTCATAATTTTATGTTTTTTTATCACTCATCGCTCTGCCTCAGTCGTTCAGGTGAACACAATCCAAGTTTGTCCAACCTCACCTGAATTTTAAAACTCTCTGATCCAGCCAACATTCTGGTGAACCTCTCAAATCTCCTTTAACTTTCACCCTCTGTGCGTTAAGCCAAGCCCTTTGGTATGTGAGATTTCCACCCTGAGAAAGTATCCATCTTCCTTATTGACGTCCCTCATAAATTTATATACTGCTCATCAGGTCACCCCTTAGCCTCCGTCATTCTGGAGAAGGCATTCCAAGTTGTTCCAAACTCTCCTTATAGCTCAAACTCTCTAATCCTGGCAGCATTCTGGTGAATCTTTTCTGCTCCCTCTCCATCTCCATCACAATCTTCCTGTGATCTGGTGACCAGAAATGCAGGCAATGGTCCAAATGTGATCCCTGGTGACTGAGTGGGCTGAGGGATGGCAGGGTCCCAGGGTGGGTCTCTGGCCACGGCGCTGGTCTCTGACCATGGTGACAATGGAAGTGGAAAGGGAAGCTAGATTAGTTTACAGATACATCTTGGAACCAGGCCCTTCGGCCCACTGACTCCATGCTGACCATTGATCACCCGTTCACACTAGTTCTATGTCATCCCACTTTCTCTACACTCACTGCACACTTGGGACAATTTCCAATTAACCTATAAACCCACACATCTTTGGGGTGTGGGAGGATACCGGAGCATCCAGAGAAAACCCACGTGGTCACAGGGAGAACGTTCAAAATCCACACAGGCAGCACCCAAGATCAGGATCAAACCCGAGTGTCTGGCGCTGGGAGGCAGTAGCTCCACCCGCTGCACCATTGTGCCGCCCCTTAAGTCAGGATCAGTTTCTTCATGATGATGTTCCCATTGACCTGCTCTCTTCCCTCCTTGTGCACAGAACCCTGACCCTCAAGGCTGCCGCACGGATGCTTGTTTTGGGAAGCACCTGGATCTTGGGAATATTCCAGGTGGATGAGAGCACCATGTTGTTGTCCAACTTGTTCACCGTCATCAACAGTCTGCAGGGGCTGTTTGTATTCCTCATTTACTGCGTCTTCAACCGCCAGGTGAGGAGAACCTCCGCAGAGAAGCCTTCCCTCCTCTGATGCTGCTCTTTGCACTCTGACACGGCTGTGGTCAATGTTCACACCGTCTTTCAATGACCCACGGACTGGGAGCAAGAATTGCCCACTTGCTCCTTCACATTCCCTCCGCCATTTAGTAAGACCATGCTGATCTGATTGTGATCTCCCACCTTCGTTCCAGAACAAGGGGTCACAGTTTAAGGATAAGGAGGAAGTCTTTTAGGACCGAGATGAGAAAAACATTTTTTATACAGAGAGTGGTGAATCTGTGGAATCTCTGCCACAGAAGGTAGATGAGGCCAGTTCATTGGCTATATTTAAGACGGAGTTAGATGTGGCCCTTGTGGCGAAAGGGATCGGGGGTATGGAGAGAAGGCAAGTACAAGATACTGAGTTGGATGAACCGCCATGATCATATTGAATGGCGGTGCAGGCTCGAAGGGCCGAATGGCCTACTCCTGCACCTATTTTCTATGTTTCTATTGACCCTCGATCACCCTTCACCCCATCCTGATCCAGAAGCTCTCCATCTCTCTGGGAATGTTTTCCAAGAGCCTGCTCCCACTACATTTTGAAGCAGATTGGTGGTGTTTTGGATTGTGAGGAGGGTAGTCTCAGGCTACGGACAGATATTGATCAGCTGCTGAGGTTGGCAGACCAAAGGCAGATGGAATTCACGATAAGTGTGATGTGTTTTGGGAGAGGATGTTACCAGGACTTGGGGGTCTGTGCTATCGGGTGAGTTTGAGCAGGCTAGGGCTATATTCTTTGGAGCGCAGAAGGATGAGGGGTGACCTGATAGAGGTGTACAAAATCATGAGAGACGTTGTTTGGGGAGATGCACAGAGTCTCTTGACCAGAGTAGGGGAATCAAGAACCAGACGATATTGGTTTAAAGTGAAGGGGGAAAGATTTGTTACAAATCTGAGGGGTAACATTTTCACACAAAGGGTGGTGGGTGTATGGAACGAGGTGCCTGAGGAAATAGTTGAGGCAGGGACTATTGCAAGGTTTAAGAAACAAGTAGGCCGGTATATGGATAGGCCAGATTCAGAGGGTATGGGCCAAACGCAGGCAGGTGCGACCAGTGTAGATGGGACATGTTGGTCGATGTGGGCAAATTGAGCCGAAGGGCCTGTGTCCACACTGTATGACTCTTTATGACTCTTAATGGCAGGAAACACATGAATGATGGGGTATTCAGGGACAGAGACACCTTGATGTACGAGTCCTTAGTCCACTGAGGGTCACAGCACAGGTGTGTAGGGTGGGAAAGATGTCTACACTTTGCCATCTTCATTGGCTGGGCCAAAGAATATAAGAGCAAGGATGGTATGGGGCAACTTTATAAAGCATTGGTGAGGCCACGTCTAGAACATTGTCTCCAGTTGTGGTCACCTCAGTCTAGAAATGACATGATTGCTCTGGAGATGGAGTAGAGGAGATTCACCAGCACGTTGCCCAGAGTAGAGAGTCTCAATTATGGATGGAGACTGGGTTTGTGTCCTTGGGGCGTAGAGGGCTGAGGGGGGACTGAGAGAGGTGTACAAAATGATCAGGGGCAAGGATAGTATTAAATCTCCCTCACAGCAGTGATGTCAGTTATCGGAGGGCAGAAGTTTAGAATGGATATAAGGAAGAATGTTTTCACTCAGAGTGGGTTGGAGTTTGGAGCCACTGCCTGAGGGACTGTGGAGACACGGACTCTCACAACATTTAGACAAACACTTGAAGTGCCAAGGCATAGAAGGCTACAGGCCAAGTGTGGGTAAATGGGATCAGTATTGATGGTTACTTGATTGTCAGCATGGAGAGGATGGGCCGAAGGGCCTGTTTCTCTGCTGAACAACTCTGTAACTGAAGAGAGATCCAGACAATCATGACCCTGTCATGGTGGACAGGCCAACCCCAATGGAGCTGGTAAGAAGAGGAAGCATCTTGGAGACTCGCTCCTGAGTGAGTGATCCCATTGAGATGCTAATGGCAGAAGCCACTAGATAAGTGTGAACTCTCACTTGACTTTGGGACAAAGCGCGTTGAACGGTTGGAAGTTTTCTCCATGGGTTGAAATATTCCCATTTTGTTGAAGGTGGCGACTGAATGTCGGAAATGGTTGACCAAAAAGCACAAGAATTTCACCACCGAATCCTCACAGATTGAGATGACTGAGGTAAGGAGCTTTATCCGGAAACACAGAACTCCTCAGCAGGTCAGGCAGCGTCTGTGGAGAGAGAAACCAAGTGAATGACTCTGGTCGATAATCTCACATCAAACTAATCAAGAATCAGTCAATCTCCAATTTAAGAATATGCATTAACTTGGCCTCAACAGCCATCCATGGCAATGAAATCCCCAGATTCACCACCCTCTGACTAAAGAAATTCTTTATCTCTTTTCTAATGGTATGTCCTTTTATTCGGAGGCTATGGCTCAGTGCCGTCAAATGCTCATCATATCTTAGCCTAATCATTCCTGGGATCATTCTCGTAAACTTCCTCTGGACCCTTCCCAACGCCAGCACATCCTTCCACAGATATGGGGCCCAAAACAGCTCGCAATACTCCAGATGCGGTCTGACCAGTGGCTTATAAAGCCTCGGCATTACATCCATCCTTATTAAGACTCAACATTACATCACTTTGTCCCGTTGTTGATTCCCAGTAGAAGATGCCCTATAGTGGCCATCTCCAACAAGTCCACATTCATCCACTGAGCCTTGACATTCAATCACATTATCATTGTCGAATCCCCCTCCATCACGTCCTGGGGGTCACCACTGGCTGGAAACTCTGGTAGATCAACAAGCACAGTGAACAGAGGATCCTTAAGTCTATGATAGACACAAATAGCTGGAGCAACTCAGCGGGACAGGCAGCTTATCTGGAGAAAAAGAATAGGTGATGTTTCGGGTCGAGATGCTTCCTCAGACTGAGAGCCGGGGGAAAGGGAAATGCATCAGGTTTCATGAGGTCCATGAGGTTGGTCTCAACTGTGTGTTGCTAAGAACGAGACAAGTCATTGCATTCTCATTTTGTTTTATCCAGACTTATAAAACGTCATAAGCGGAAGGTTCAAGACTCAAGGACAAGATTTATCTCAGTGGATCTTCCTCTTTTCATGCTCTCTCACTGTCATTCCCCAACTCGCTCTGCTTTCCACCCTGAAGATTATGGGTTGAAGTCACGCTCCAGTGGTGGGAGATTAACGTTTCAAGACTGCTCGCTCCTCCAGAGTTATTTGGCTCATCCTGGGCTTGTGAAAATACACTGTAGAATGTAAGGCAGTGTCTGCAAGTGAGCTGATCAGGGAATGTGTGGATGAACATTGGCTTTTGTGCATGTGACCACAAATATATTTCTGGACTTTAGCTAATTTTCCAAGTTTTGCCCAACCATCCCGCATTATTCAGCATTATTCCCCCTGAGATACTTGGCAGTGCGGACAAGACTCGGACATCACTGTTGGCATCTGATCTGAAGTCAACGTCAGCCCAGATTTGGACTTGACCTTATCCCAAACGTTGCAAACACAAGTATGGACTGGTGCATGTGCACGGTCCAGATACACACAGATCATGTACACACGTGTACACCACATACTGACAGATGCAATACACCTGCAAAACAGATCAGGACAGAACGTGGACATGTACACAATTCATATAGAGTACACAGACAGAGGTACACACAAAAATACATACACACACATGCATGTACATATTAACACACACTCACAGACGTGCACATACTCAGATGCACTCGCAGGCATACACACACATGCATACGCACAGGCATGCGCACACAACACATACACACACACAGACCTGCACGCACAGACAAGCACACACACAGAACCGCACACGCACATATACAAATACACACTCGCAGACCCATACACAGACCCGCACAAACACAGACCATCACACACACAGACAGTCACACACACACAGACCCACCGTACAGACACACACACACAGACCCACATAAACAAAAACCAGCATACACACGGGCCTGCACACACACAGACATGCACACACACAGACCAGGACTCACACAGACCCGCACATACACAGACATGCACACACACAGATGCACGCACGCACACAGACATGCACACACACAGACCAGGACTCACACAGACCCGCACATACACAGACATGCACACACACAGATGCACGCACACACACAGACACGCACTAACAGACCCGCACACACACACACACAGACACGCACTAACAGACCCACACACACACAAACATGCACACACACAGCCGTGCACACAAACAGACCCGCACACACACAGACACGCACACACACAGACACGCACACACACAGACACGCACACACACAGACACGCACACACACAGACACGCACACACAAACCCGCTGCACAGACACACATACACAGACCCACACAAACAAAGACCAGCATACACACAGACCAGCACTAACAGACCGCACACGCACAGACACGCGCACACATAGACCCACACACAAACACAAATAGACTCCGCAATCACAGACTTGTGGCACAATTGCAGCAGAGACACAGCACTCAGGATCTGAGGCCAATCTTAACGTTTCTTTGACTGCCCAATGCAGTATCGATGGAACAAATATCACACCTTCTCCCGTTCTCGTTCTGTGACAGTGAACCTCCATGAACAGAACCAGCTTGTAGCTTCTTGCTTTATTCATTTAAAAACAATGTGTATGTAAAACATACTTCAATTATTTTTCTTATTGTAATAATGTGGTTTATTTACAAAGGAACCTATGCTTAGAAATCACTGCACTGTTGTTCAAAGTTCATTAATTAAGCTACACAAATAAATATTATTGCATCTACCAAGCCAAATGCAATGCCTAATGCTTAAGTGTAGATGAGATATTAAAACCTTGTGACCTGTAACGTCACCTGTCCATTCCCACCACAGATGCTGCCTGACCCAATGAGTTCCTCCCCAGTGTTTTGTGTTTTACGGTAAAGTAAAATCACAGAATAGTTAAATACTCAGCAGGGCAGGCAGCATCTGTGGAGAGAGGAATATAGTTAAGGCCTCAGATTGGTGACCATTCACCCATTCTGAAGCGTCACTGACCTGAAATGTTAAGTAATGAAGCGGACTGATCTCTGGCATGGCAAGGCTGAAGAGAGATTAGGCCCGATGTGGCCACAGGGAACTGCAGATGCTGCAATCTTGTATAGAATACAGAAACATAGAAAATAGGTGCAGGAGTAGGATATTCGGCCCTTCGAGCCTGCACCGCCATTCAATATGATCATGGTTGATCATCCAACTCAGTATCCTGTACCTGCCTTCTCTCCATACCACCCGATCCCTTTAGCCACAAGGGCCGCATCTAACTCCCTCTTAAATATAGCCAATGAACTGGCCACAACTACCTTCGATGGCAGAGAATTCCACAGATTCACCACTCTCTGTGTGAAAAATGTTTTTCTCATCTCGGTCCTAAAAGATTTCCCCCTTATCCTTAAACTGTGACCCCTTGTTCTGGACTTCCCCAACATCGGGAATAATCTTCCTGTATCTATCCTGTCCAACCCCTTAAGAATTTTGTAAGTTTCTATATGATCCACCCTCAATCTTCTAAATTCTAGCGAGTACAAGCCAAGTCTTTTTTCATATGAAAGTCCTGACATCCCAGGAATCAGTCTGGGGAACCTTCTCTGTACTCCCTCTATGGCAAGAATGTCTTTCCTCAGATTAGGAGACCAAAACTGGATGCAATACTCCAGGTGTGGTCTCACCAAGACCCTGTACAATTGCAGTAGAACCTCCCTGCTCCTATACTCAAATCCTTTTGCTATGAATGCTAACATACCATTCGCATTCTTCACTGCCTGCTGCACCTGCATGCCTACTTTCAATGACTGGTGTACCATGACACCCAGGTCTCGTTGCATCTCCCCTTTTCCTAATCGGCCACCATTAAGATACAAGTCTACTTTCCTGTTTTTGCCACCAAAGTGGATAACCTCACATTTACCCACATTATACTGCATTTGCCATGCATTTGCCCACTCACTCAGCCTATCCAAGTCACCTTGCAGCCTCCTAGCATCTTCCTCACAGCTAACACTTCCCCCCAGCTTCGTGTCATCCGCAAACTTGGATATGTTGCATACAATTCCCTCGTCCAAATCATTAATATATATTGTAAATAGCTGGGGTCCCAGCACTGAGCCTTGCGGTACCCCACTAGTCACTGCCTGCATTGTGAAAAGGACCCGTTTACTCCTACTCTTTGCTTCCTGTCTGCCAGCCAGTTCTCTATCCACATCAATACTGAACCCCCAATACCGTGTGCTTTAAGCTTGTATACTAATCTCTTATGTGGGACCTTGTTGAAAGCCTTCTGAAAGCCCAGGTATAACACATCCACTGGTTCTCCCTTATCCACTCTACTAGTTACATCCTCGAAAAATTCTATAAGATTCGTCAGACATGATTTACCTTTCATAAATCCATGCCGACTTTGTCCAATGGTTTCACTACTTTCCAAATGTGCTGCCATCCCATCTTTAATAACTGACTCTAGAAGTTTCCCCTCTACCGATGTTAGACTAACTGGTCTGTAATTCCCCGTTTTCTCTCTCCCTCTCTTTTTAAAAAGTGGGGTTACATTAGCTACACTCCAATCCTCAGGAACTACTCCAGAATCTAAAGAGTTTTGAAAAATTATCACTAATGCATCCACTATTTCTGGGGCTACTTCCTGACGTACTCTGGGATGCAGCCCATCTGGCCCTGGGGATTTATCGGCCTTTAATCCATTGAATTTACCTAACACCACTTCCCTTCTAACCTGGATTTCACTCAGTTCCTCCATCTCATTTGACCCCCGGTCCCCTGCTATTTCCGGCAAAATATTTATGATTTCCGGCAGAATATTTATGTCTTCCTTAGTGAAGACAGAACCAAAGTAGTTATTCAATTGGTCTGCCATGTCCTTGTTCCCCATGATCAATTCACCTGTTTCTGACTGCAAAGGACCTACATTTGTTTTAACTAATCTTTTTCTCTTCAGATATCTATAAAAACTTTTGCAGTTAGTTTTTATGTTCCCTGCCAGTTTTCTTTCATAATCTATTTTCCCTTTCCTAATTAAGCCCTTTGTCCTCCTCTGCTGAATTTCTCCAAGTCCTCTGGTAGGCTGCTTTTTCTGGCTAATTTGTATGCTTCATCTTTTGTTTTGATACTATCCCTGATTTCCCTTGTTATCCACGCATGCACTACCTTCCCTGATTTATTATTTTGCCAAACAGGGATGAACAATTGTTATAGTCCATCCATGCAGTCTTTAAATACCTTCCATTGCATATCCACCGTCAACCCTTTAAGATTCAATTGCCAGTCAATCTTGGCCAATTCACATCTCATACCTTCAAAGTTACCTTTCTTTAAGTTCAGAGCCATTGTTTCTGAATTAATTATGTCACTCTCCATCCTAATGAAGAACTCAACCATATTATGGTCACTCTTGCCCTTGGGGCCATGCATAACAAGACTGCTAACTAACCCTTCCTCAATATGATCTGCTGGAGTAACTCAGCGGGTCAGGCAGCATCTCTGGAGGACATAGATAGGCATGTGACCCTTCTTCATAATAGGTCAAAATTTGATTTATATTCATTTGAGTTTTGAAGAGTGAGGGAGGATTTCATTGAAATTCTAAAGAGGACGAGATAGATTTGCTGGTTATATTGAACACTCCTTGTTCAAAATGCACCGCGGCACCATTCTTCAACTCTTTTCAGCAGTCTGAAGGAAGGGTCTCAACACAAAACCTCGTCTGCTCATTCCCTCCACAGATGCTGCATGACCCGCTGAGTTCCTCCAGCGCTTTGTGTGTTGCTCAGGATTCCAGCACCTGTACTTCCTTGTGTCTCCACTGAGGGGCGCACTCCTACCCAATGACAGTCAATGATATTCGCAACCCAGGCTAAAGGCTGGTCAGTCCCAAGAACTTGATGGCTTGTATCTGGAGATCCTACAATGAGTGGTCGCTGAGATTGTTCATGCCGTGGTCGTAATTGTGCAGAAATTCTCAGGGTCTGGAGAGGATTGGAAACCTGCCTGGCCTTGTTTACAGGGAACATGAACTCTTATTTCTGCGGCAGGATCTCCAGTCTTGTGCCCATCCCCCGAAGTTCAACAGGAATGATGCTGTTTGTGCCACGATGAGCATCAGTTTAGTTACTGCGCGGAAACAGGCCCTTCAGCCCATCGAGTCCACACCGATTAGCGATCCCCCGCGGGTTCTGGAGCACTAGCATGGGTGTTGTGGGTCAAGTCAAGGACAGTGAGTGCAGGGCTATTTCAATCCATTTCATGTCAATCCATTCAAGTCAAGCACAGGGCAGGCGGGGCCAGCCAACAATACAATCCATTTGTTTTCATTTCAGGTGAGCTCAAGCAAAACAAAGGCAAAGCAAAAGCAAAGGCACAGAGCAGGTGGGGCCAGCCAACAATACAATCCATTTGCTTTCATTTTTAGGTGAGCTCAAGCAAAGCAAAGCCAAAGCAAAAGCAAAAGCACAGAGCAGGCCAAACAACTCATTTCATTTCCATTTCCATTTCCATTTCAAGCACAGGGCAGGCCCAGCAACTCATTTCATTTCATTAAGGACTAACAAATAATTTATTGCAAGCACATTAAGGGTTAATAAGTCATCATTCATTGCAAGCACATTGCTGGCTAACAAATCATTCATTGCAAGCACATTAAGGGTTAACAAATCATCATTCATTGCAAGCACATTGCTGGCTAACAAATCATTTATTGCAAGCACATAACCACATAAAGGCTAGAATCACAGTTCAGTAGACTCACAGCAGAATCAGAGTTGTGGCCTCACCCTCGCGATCTTTCAGAGTGACTGACTCACGTCCAGGCATCCGGGGTTTTATAGTCCTGCCCCCCCCTCCCCCCCGGAAGGAGCGTTACCTTCATCATGGTGATTGACAGGCGAGAGAACCGATCAGCTGATCTCAGGGATTTTTAAACACTCATATCTTTTTTATTTTTCATCGATGGGAAAAATTCTCAGGGCTGCCTCAGTGGAGGAGGACTGCGAGTAAGATGGCCAAAAAATCATAGCGATATAGAGTAGCATCTTTTTCTAAAATCAATATACAGCACAGACATGAATTGGTCAAGATGAGACTTTTAATTATATAGATTTTTTTAAATTACAAATAAAATTTAATTCTGAAAACAAAACTGGACGTTGATGAGGAGTTTGAAGATTGGCAGTGCTGGGAGCAATGTAACTGGGGAGGTCATTAAGAAGGAACTGCAGATGCTGGAAAAGGTACACAAAAAAAGCAAAGCTGGAGAAACTCGGCGGGTGCAGCAGCATCTATGGAGCGAAGGAAATAGGCAACGTTTCGGGCCAAAACCCTTCTTCAGACTGATGGGGGGTGGGGTGGGGAGAAGAAAGGAAAAAGGAGGAGACAGCAAGGTCTAACAAAATTGGGAGAATTCAATGTTCAATGTTCAATGTTCATGCCCCCAGGATGCAGACTCCCCAAGCGGAATATGAGGTGCTGTTCCTCCAATTTCCGGTGTTGCTCGCTCTGGCCATGGAGGAGACCCAGGACAGAATGGGAGGGGGAGTTGAAGTGCTGAGCCACCAGGAGGTCAGGTTGGTTATTGTGGACCGAGCGGAGGTGTTCGGCGAAACGATCGCCCAGCCTCCGCTTGGTCTCACCGATGTAGATCTGCTGACATCTAGAGCAGCGGATGCAATAGATGAGGTTGGAGAAGATGCAGGTGAACCTCTGTCACACATAGAACGACTGCTTGGGTCCTTGAATGGAGTCGAGGGGGGAGGTAAAGGGACAAGTGTTACCTCTCTTGCGGTTGCAATGGAAAGTGCCCGGGGAGGGGGTGGTATGAGAGGGAACGGAAGAATTGACAAGGGTGTTGCGGAGGGAGCGGTCTTTGTCGAAGGCAGACATGGGGGGGGGGGGGGGTGGGGGGGGGGGGGATGGGATGGGAAGATGTGGCGAGTGGTGGGGTCACGTTGGAGGTCGCAAAACTGACGGAGGATTACTTGGTGTATGTGATGGCTGGTGGGGTGAAAGGTGAGGACTGGGGGACTCTGCCCTTGTTGCGAGTGGGGGGATGGGGAGAGAGAGAGCAGTGTTGCGGGGTATGGAAGAGACCCTGGTGCGAGTCTCATCTATGGTGGCGGAGGGGAACCCCCGTTCCCTGAAGAATGAGGACATTTCAGATGCCCTGGAGTGGAACGCCTCATCCTGGGAGCAGATGCGGCGTAGACGGAGGAATTGGGAGTAGGGGATGGAGTCCTTACAGGAAGCAGGGTGGGAAGAAGTGTAGTCTAGATACCCATGGGAGTCAGTAGGTTTATAGTGGATGTCGGAGTGGATGCAGAGGTCGATGGACCAAAACCATCCTCTGCTCTGGGGTCCAGAGAAGGTTCTGCCTACATTGGAGTCTATTAGCTATAAGGTGAGGTTAGACAGATTTGGATTGTTTTCTCTGGAGCATCAGAGGAAGAGAGACCTGATAGAAGTATATAAATTTATGAGAAACACAGATAGGGTGAACAGTCAGAACCTTTATCCCAGGGTGGAAATATCTAAGATAGAGGGAATAGCTTTGAGATGAAAGGAGCATAGATTAAAGAAGATGTGTTAAATTTACTGTAAGTGTCCACATCTGGTGTCTCACATTGACCAGAGAAGCTCTCAGCCATGTTGGCTCCACAGTAGTATATCTCAATAGTAAATAAGCAAAATAATACAATCCTAGACATACATCGCAGGGTCTTTAGCCCAACACGTCCAAACTAACCAAAGTGTCATTCTTAGTCCCTTGTGCCTGCATTTGTCCCATGTCCCTCGAAACCTTTTCCACTCACAAACTTGTCCAAATGTCTCTGAAATATTGGAATTATAACTGCCCTTGCCACCTCCTCTGACAGCTCAATTATTAAACTCACCACTCTGTGTGGTGAGTTTACTCTTTTTTTAATTCCTATGGCTGTATGGTGGCCCCAATTGTCACTGTACCAATTGGTGCATGTGACAATAAATGTCTCTTGAGTCTCTTGAATCTTGAAAAAAGTGTCCTCTCATGTCCCATTTAAATCTCTTCTTTCTCACCTTAAATCTCTACTTTTACACTCCCCTACTCTGGGAACAAGATTGAACCCAACCACTTTATCTGCACCCGTTATGGTTTTACAAAACTCTGTAAGGTCACCCCTCAAGCTCCAGCACTCCAGGGAAACAGAGATTCCTTATCATGGAGGACTGCTGGGTAAATCTCGTAATATTAGCAACAATTCAAAAAACAGGTTGATAATCACACACACACAGAAAAAGCAGCACATATCATTCCTTTACAGACTCATAATTCATACACGCACTTGAAGATGTTAAATTATACAATAACCACTCCCTCAATGTCAATAGATGGAATCAGCTGGTGGTGGGCTTCAGGAAGTGGGGTGAGGTACAGGCCCCAGTCTGTATCAATGGGGCTGAAGTGGAGATGGGCAAAACATTTATGTTCCCAGGTGTAAATATCATCAATGAGTCGCCCTGGTCAACCACACTGAGGCCATGGCAAAGACAGCACATCAGCACCTCGACTTCCTCAGAAGGCTCAGCAAATTCGGATATCTCCAGCCACATTCTACGCTTGATGAAGAGGAGCGAGCAGTCCTGAAATGTAAATCTCCCGAGCTCTGGAGTGCGACTTCAACCCACAATCTTTGGGGTGGGAAGCAGAGCGAGATGAGGAGTGACAGTGAGAGAGCATGAAAGGAGGAAAATCCACTGAGATAAACCATGTCCTTGAGTCTTGAAACCTTCCGCTTATGACGTTTTCTAAGTCTGGATAAAACAAAATGAGATTGCAATGGCTTACTGTATTTCGCTCCAATCAACACACACTTGAGACCAACCTGATGGACCTGAAATAGACACAAAGTGCTGGAATAACTCAGTGGGGCAGGCAGTAACTCTGGAGAGTCGTAATGGGTGACTTTTTGGGCCGAGAGCCTTATTCAGACTAGTCATAGGAAAGGGAACGAGAGATATAGCCAGTGATGTCGAGATATATAGAACATGCGGATCCTCTGTCCACTGAGGAGTTTGTTCTACCAGGTGGACAATGTCGCTCGGGGTCATTAGGGTCCATAGGTGGGATGGAACAGGAGCAAGGACCACTCTGTGCCCATCACCTGCGGTGGCCTGCAATGGTCTGCCGGACACTCTGCCACCCACTTGGGTGAGGAGGGGCGAGGATGGGGAAGGGCTGGGGCACATTGCCAGGAGCCTGTGGATGCCACTCCCAGAAAAAGGAACAAACTGCATTGTTATTAAAGTCATCCGGGTTTCAGACTCCAGCAGAGGGCAGCAGATAGCCGAGTTGAGGCAGAAACTCTCCCTCCATCTCTAGGGGTCTGGTCTATAGGTGAGTTGGGATTCAGACCATGGCCAGGACCTGGTCAGCCCCCCTAAGGCTATCAAGGGTTATGGGGAGAAGGCAGGAGAACGAAGTTGAGGGGGAAAGGTAGATCAGCCACAATTGAATGACAGAGTATACTTGATGGGCCGAATGGCCTACTTCTGCTCCTCAATCTTATGAACTTATGAACCACTTGCCACAGATCAGTCCGTGTCTGAATGTTGTGAGGACGAGTCCTGAAACGTTCAGATGTGGAGAGAGAAACAGAATTCGTGTTTCAGGTGGATGAACCTTCCAGTGGAGCAGGTTTGATGTGAGATCATCGACCAGAGTCGTTCACTTGGTTTCTCTCTCCACAGACGCTGCTTGACCTGCTGAGGATTTCTGTGTTTCCGGATAAAGCTCCTTACCTCAGTCGAGTTCATCTCAATCTGTGAGGATTCGGTGGTGAAATTCTTGTGCTTTTTGGTCAACCATTTCCGACATTCAGTCGCCACCTTCAACAAAATGGGAATATTTCAACCCATGGAGAAAACTTCCAACCGTTCAACGCGCTTTGTCCCAAAGTCAAGTGAGAGTTCACACTTATCCAATGGCTTCTGCTGTTAGTATCTCCTTGGGATCACTCACTCAGGAGCGAGTCTCCAAGATGCTTCCTCTTCTTACCAGCTCCATTGGGGTTGGCCTGTCCACCATGACAGGGTCATGATTGTCTGGATCTCTCTTCAGTTACAGAGTTGTTCAGCAGAGAAACAGGCCCTTCGGTCCATCCTCTCCATGCTGACAATCAAGTAACCATCAATACTGATCCCATTTACCCACACTTGGCCTGTAGCCTTCTATGCCTTGGCACTTCAAGTGTTTGTCTAAATGTTGTGAGAGTCCGTGTCTCCACAGTCCCTCAGGCAGTGGCTCCAAACTTCAACTCTGAGTGAAAACATTCTTCCTTATATCCATTCTAAACTTCTGCATTCCGATAACTGACATCTCTGCTGTGAGGGAGATTTTATACTATCCTTGCCCCTGATCATTTTGTACACCTCTCTCAGTCCCCCCTCAGCCCTCTACGCCCCAAGGACACAAACCCAGTCTCCATCCATAACTGAGACTCTCTACTCTGGGCAACGTGCTGGTGAACCTCCTCTACTCCATCTCCAAAGCAATCATGTCATTTCTAGACTGAGGTGACCACAACTGGAGACAATGTTCTAGACGTGGCCTCACCAATACTTTATAAAGTTGTCCCATACCATCCTTGCTCTTATATTCTTTGTCCCAGCCAATGAAGATGGCAAAGTGTAGCCATCTTTCCCACCCTACACACCTGTGCTGTGACCCTCAGTGGACTAAGGACTCGTACATCAAGGTGTCTCTGTCCCTGAATACCCCATCATTCATGTGTTTCCTGCCATTAAGAGTCATAAAGAGTCATACAGTGTGGACACAGGCCCTTCGGCTCAACTTGCCCACATTGACCAACATGTCCCATCTACACTGGTCCCACCTGCCTGCGTTTGGCCCATATCCCTCTGAATCTGTCCTATCCATATACCGGCCTACTTGTTTCTTAAACCTTGCAATAATCCCTGCCTCAACTATTTCCTCAGGCACCTCGTTCCATACACCCACCACCCTTTGTGTGAAAATGTTACCCCTCAGATTTGTATTAAATCTTTCCCCCTTCACTTTAAACCAATATTGTCTGGTTCTTGATTCCCCTACTCTGGTCAAGAGACTGTGCATCTCCCCAATCAACTTCTCTCATGATTTTGTACACCTCTATAAGGTCACCCCTCATCATCCTGCGCTCCAAAGAATATAGTCCTAGTCTGCTCAAACTCACCCGATAGCATAGACCCCCAAGTCCTGGTAACATTCTCTCCCAAAACACATCACACTTATCGTGGATTAAATTCCATCGGCATTTGGTCTGCCAATCTCAGCAGCTGATCCATAACTGATTGTAGCCTGAGACTACCCTCCTCACCATCCAAAACACCACCAATCTGCTTCAAAAGGCAGTGGTAGCAGGCTCTTGTAAAACCTTCCCAGAGAGATGGAGAGCTTCTGGATCAGGATGGGGTGAAGGGTGATCGAGGGTGTATGGGAACGAAGGTGGGAGATCACAATCATATCAGCCTGGTCTTATTAAATGGCGGAGGGTGGGAAACGGGTCACAGGATCACATTTAACACAACAGAGGGAACACCATGGCTACCAATCTCACCGTACTGTCCCATCAAACTGCCCCAGGGTGGAGGCACTGGATACATACAGTGTGAAGCTCCCTCCACATTGAAACTGGCCTGGGGAAGGACAGTCAGAGTGTATCGAGAGTGAAGCTCCTTCTACAATATCCCAGCTGACATCCCACATACACAGTACAGTGATAGCGATTGTCTTTTACCTGAGAAATGGTGGCACATGGTCTCCTCCTGTGACCCGTCTCAATACCAATCTCTAACCCTTCTCCCTTCTCCCTCAGATGTGGCATTTCCACTTCCTGCATCAGGTCTCCTTGTACTGACACTGAGTAACGGAGAATGAAGAGGTGACCATGAACTGACCTGAACCAGCTCAGACCCAGCTTACGTGGAGACATCAGGCCTGAAGCCAGGTTCAGTGTGTCCACTGTCCTCCCAACTTTCACACTGCAGGGTGTGGTGGGTTAACCAGGGTCACATGGACACCCATCCCTACACAGTGTACGGTGACTTCCCAACAGTAAATCACCCAGAGCAAAGGTACTTCCTGATCATCCCCCTCGTTCACCAAGAGGGCAATCAGAGCCAATCCTCTCATCTGTCTAATGTAAACAGAAGATGGTGCAAGTACTCAGCAGATCAGGCAGGTTCTGCAGACAATGAGAAGTTAGCTTTGTTCCTCTCTCCACAGATGCTGCCTGACCTGCTGAGTGTTTCAGGTATTTTCTGTATTTCATTCCAGTTTCTGCACCTTTAGCTTTTCCCTCATCTACTTGCCCAGTTAGTCCTAGATAACACCTGCACTATGTGACCCAGATTTGATGGGGACTTACCCAATGGAGGCAGAAGGAGTTTAATTCTGAGTTCAGGAACTATTTCCCATTTGTACCTTTGGGGGAGCCCATTATCCATCGGGAAACACCCCGGGTGGTATTTACAAACCTGGTTGAGTTCCAGAGTGAAATTGACTATTTCTTGCAGCTTGGGGCTGGCAACTTTGTTGCTGATCGTGGCTGAGACCACCTTGGAGTTTAATGGGACCGTCTTCTGAGGTGAGTTTCCTCCTTTAATCTCTCTGTTCAATAAGGATTCCGTGTCTTTGTATACGAGAAAGGAAACAGCCACAAACCCTGCCGGAGATAACAGTTCAACCATTGGTGAGTGTGGAGAAACGTCAGGTGTAAGACTCCAGAAACTGGACATAAAAGCAGATCTACAGCACACGCCACCCATTCCAGTGGTGCCCTGTACTGGGGCTCTGAGCATTAAAACCAGCTGTAAACAGTGGTGGATCAGGAGATCATCGAGCGGCCAACTTTGTCCAGGACAGTGTCAGGTTAGCTTGAGTGCTGTTGCAACTGCACTCATCCAGGCAAGTGGAGGGTGATCTATCACGGTCCTGACTTGTGACTTGTGGGAGGTTACACATGGCCATACACTCAAGATAGAGTCATTGTGTCACAGAGCACAGATACAGGCCCTTCAGCCCAACGTCCATGCCGACCAAGATGCACCATCTAAGCATGTCCCATTTTCCTGCGTTTAGCTCAAATCTGTCTAAATGTTTTGTATTCATGTATCTGTCCACGTGTCTTTTAAACAAGCGGCTGATATAGAACCGGCATCAACAACCTCCTCTGGAAGCTTCTTCCACAAACCCACCTCTCCATGAGTGAAAAAGTTGCCCCTGGGGTTCCCCTCTCACCTTTAAACTATGTCCTCTGGTTCTTGATTCTCCTACTCTGGATAAAAGATTCTATGACATTCACCCATGATCATCTAGATGATGCCTTTCTGGGGAATGACATGATGAATGTAGCAAATATCTAGACTAGAGGTACGTGAAAGGGAAAAGTTTCAAGGAGATGTGCGGGGCAAGTTTTTAATACAGACAGTGGTGGGTGCCTGGAACATGCTGCCAGGGGTGGCGGTGTAAACTGATACAATAATGGCGTGTAAGAGGTTTTAGATAGGCACATGGCTATGGAGGGAATTGAGGGATATGGATCATGGTCAGCCTGGCTAGTTTATCTAGGCTTCATGAGGTTGTGGCCAAAGGACCTTCCTCCCCACCACCTCTGCCCCTTCCCCTTTCTCTCTCTCTCTCCATTAATCCTGTACTGTTAACCCCATCGATCCTGCACTGACCCCCCCATCCTGTACTTTCACCCCATTCGTCCTGTACTGATCCACCCTTCCATCCTGTACTGTCCCCCCATCCTGTACTGATCCCATATCCATCCTGCACTGATCCCCCATCCATCCTGCACTGATCCGCCCTTCCATCCTGCACTGATCCCCCCCCCCATCCATCCTGCACTGATCCCGCCATCCTGTACTGTCCCCCATTCATCCTGTACTGTCCCCCTATCCTGTACTGTCCCCCCATCCTGTACTGAACCTCCCATCCATCCTGCACTGATCCCCCCCATCCATCCTGTTCTGACCCCCCCATCCATCCTGTACTGTCCGCCATTCACCCTGTACTGTCCCCCCATCCTGTACTGAACCTCCCATCCATCCTGCACTGATCCCCCCCATCCATCCTGTTCTGATTCCCCCCCCATTCATCCTGTACTGTTCCCCCATCCATCCTGTTCAGATTGTCCCATCCATCCTGTACTGTCCCCCCATTCATCCTGTACTGACCCCCCCATTCATTCTGTACTGTACACCCATTCATCCTGTACTGATCCCCCCCCCATCCATCCTGTACTGATTTACCCCCCCCCATCCATCCCGTACTGATCGCCACTGAAATCCCCCGCGCTCTCCCCTCACAATTTTATCTACTCCAACCAACGCGCACTAATTCCCCTGCCTCAATCCATCCATTCCACACTGATTGCCATCTCAACCCCCCCTGCCATCTATCCATCCAGCTCTGATTCACCCATCTCCCCCCCCCTCCCATCCCCGACCCTACTGCGCTGGAAATGTCTTCAGAGCGAACATTGACTATGTTTGATAACGGAATGCAATCAAGTGTGTTTTAATTCCCAATGTTATTATTAAATTTAATCCATATTACGTTATTACAGAATTCATTTTAACAGCAAATCAATGCTCTTAATATGGAGTATCAGTACTGTAGTTATTTATTGAGCAACATTCACAACTATACTTTGGATTTATCCAGGTTTTACTTCTACAGTTGGTCATATACATCACAAATTTGGTCTGGAGATATTTCAGTTGAATATTCCAAAATCCAGGGGCGACAGGGAGTCACCGTGCGTCACTACGCATGACGCCGCGTCACGACCCGACCACAACTCGACAACCTCTTTTCAGGCTGTCGCCGAAAATGTCACCCAAGTGGGACAGGCCTCTCACTGCAAAACTTGAGGCAAGGCTTTCGAAGGCGGCGCCGGCGGCAAACTTCTCCCTGGCCAGGTTCTCGATCACCTCGGTCTCGAGTCCGCAGTGCTCAAAGAGTGCCTCAGGAAGGCCGTCAGCATCCATAAAGACTCATCACACCCCTGTAACGGTCTGTTCGAACTACTTCCCTCCGGCAGGTGTTACAAGGCCTTCTACGCCCGAACCTCCAGACTCAGAAACAGCTTTATTCCAAGAGCTATAGCGGCTCTGAACCGGCCCTGCTGAGTGCCCCCCACCCCCCCTGGACTGTCTCCCTCGGATGGTCACGACACACAGCTTATTTATTTATTTTACTTTTCTTTTTCATCGGTTGGAGCTGCATACTAAATCTCGTTGCACTGACGTGCAATGACAATAAAAGACATTATTATTATTATTATTGAAATGTACAAGTCCGAGCAGGCTCGGGAGAAGCAGCAGCTGATGTCATAGTGAGAGTGCCGTAATCCGTCTTCATCAACCTGTCACTTGAGCGGCTCCTTGGGATGACCTGTTGCTGATTCTTGTGGCACTGCTGGAGTGGTTACTTGTGCACCCAGGGATGCTGCTGGCATGGTGACTGGTGCTTCCTGGAGTGCTGCTCGTGTGGTTACTTGTGAACCCTGGAGTGCTGCTGGTGTGGTTACTTGTGTACCCTCTGCTAATTCTCCCCCTTCCGACGTTGCTGCTCCCGTTGCCGTCGCCTCAGCCGCTAGAGCCGGGCAGCAGCTGCCGGCCCAGGCTGCCACTCCCTTGAAACTGCGGATGCTGCTGGTGGCCACCGCTACCTGCATGAACTCGCACTTCTGCTGGTACATGAACAGCGAGTCGGGCCCGAGCTGCCTCTTGGAGCTGGAGCGATGCACGATGTCAGGCAGGAGCACCAGCTGCCCGCTCTGCTGGAGGCCAAGTAAGTCTTCGTGTTGCTGCTGGCCCCGCTGCCACTGCTGCTGTCTTCGTCGGGGGCAGAGCTGCCCAAACCATTGGGCTCCACTTTGCACCCCCTCGTCGTCTGGCTCTTCAAGTACTTGGCCTGGTCGGCAGCCAGTCTTTCCACGGCACTCTGCCGACCCCACCTGTCCCCCTTCATTTGACTGCGAGGTAGCTGGGACCTTTGGACATGAGCCTGAGCGGCAGAGAGATGCTCGCCTCAGGCGGCATGCTTGCAGTGGGTGCGATCTCGATCGGCATCTTACATTGATCCAGCCAACGTGGACAAACACGCTTTCTCAACCGCGAAGAAGCAAAAACCAGGACTTCCATGCAATTACCTGTCTGCAGTCACCTTAATCCACATTCACTATGAATTTGCCCATAACTTGGACAAAGTCGTGACTAGGTTCGCTCAGTTACATTCTTGGAAAATGGAACTGGAAAACATGAATTCTTGCTAAATGGCAATATATGCAGGCATGCCACGTGTGTCTGTCACCTGCATCCCTACACCAGGACTTCCATGAGCAATGACAGGCTGTCTGCAATTGCCTTAATGCACATTCACTATGACTTTGCCCATGACTTGGACAAAGTGGTGACTAGGTTTGCACAGTTACATTCTCGGAAAATGTAACTGGAAAATGTGATTTATGGCTAAATAGCCGCTATTTGGTCTGCCAAGAGTGTTGTCAAAGTCTGTGAGAGGAACCCTGAACTGTCCGCTAATTCCCTCACACTTTGAGAGCCTAAACAGGGCACTGCAAGAAGAGGTAGGTCTGGCTACCTACATCAGTGTACTAACTGCGGAATGACACAGGCCTTGGACAGCGTTAACGAAATGAACACTGCCATTAAAGATAAAGTCACACTTTAGGAGACCAAACGTGGCACTGCAAGAAGAGGTAGAAGTAGGGCCACCAACATCAGTGTACAGCGGAACGACACATGCTTTGACAGCATTAACAAACTGAGAACTGCCATGCTAGATAAACTGGTCTGAAGTGCTATATTCGTGGAACCAGGAATGGCATATAGGCTAAGGCCAATGAATGCCTTGGCATTAGTCGTAGGGGTAAATGGTAATATACATCCAGGAGCATCTGAATGTTTATGCAGCATCATGCCAGCATGTTTGATTGTTTGGTAAACTATATGATGAATTGCAAAATTTATGTATATTATTATATATTTTTATGTTGTGGAATCAAAATCAAGAATTATAAATTCACATTTCAAAAATGGTTTCACAATTCAGTAGTACAGGTACTGATTTTCAGTATTCCATAATGATATTTGAGAATACATGAAGTTGCATGCAAAACACTGATTTTCAAAAATCCAGTTTCTGTGTAGTACGTTCTATTGCATTTAAGTGAAAAATACCGATTTCCCCAACAAAATACTGATTTTCAGCCATCAAAATACGAAAATACTCAGTGAAACTTGGCAGCTCTGTAATTATTAATCTTGACTCCAACAAAATTATTTCTGAAATGTTGGTCATACATTTGGTGCAAAAATGCTCCAAAATGAGGCTCAGAGTGCAACAGAGGGCATCATCTAAAACCGACGCCGCGAGGGGCTTCAAGCGCGTGATGTGCGCTGTGCGCACATTACTTCACATAACATTTTTGTACTCCTGTCATGCCACACCCCTTTTTGAAAAGCTTCGTACGGGCCTGACTTGGGACTGCGTGACTGTCTTGAGGTGTCTGCTCGCATAAGGCTGAAGGGCTTGAATGAGTAGAGACAAGGATCGGACCCGCGTTGGTTAGGAATTGTATAGGATGTTCGTGATTGTGTTGGGAAGAATAAAGAGTTAGTTGACCAGTGCTTGACTCAGTGTTTTACTGAACACGACTAAGGGGGTAAGCTGCAGTAGCATAATTACAGCTTGAAGGGCCGAATGGCCTACTCCTGCACCTATTGTCCATTGTCTATTGAAAAGGTAATCATTACACCAATCTACAAGAAAAAAGACAAGTTAGACTGTGGCAATTATAAGGGAATCAGCCTGCTTAGTCATTCATGCATAATTCTCACTCTAATACTTCAAAGACGCATCATGAAAAGGGCAGAAGAGATTCTATCAGAAACCCAAGCAGGGTTTAGACCAGGTTGGTCAACCATTGATCAACTGTTCACTCTAAGACAATGAAAAATCACCTCGAAAAGAAAAATTGACTCTTCTGTTGCTATATTGACTTTGAAAAGACCTTCGATTCTGTGTGGCAGGAGGGATTGTGAAAGGCACTTGGTTTCTTTGGTTTTTCCAACAAAATTATAAGGCCACTAAAAGCACTTTACCAGAAATCTACAAGTGCTGTAAGAGCGAATGGGGAACTAACAGATTAGTTTGCTACTGCAGTTGGAGTGCGACAAGGTGGAGAGCGCGACCAGCTGAGCCGCGGGGCTGGAGACCGCCACCGGAGCAGCGGGGCTGGAGACCGCCACCGGTGCAGCGGGGCTGGAGACCGCCACCGGTGCAGCGGGGCTGGAGAATGCCACCGGAGCAGCGGGGCTGGAGAATGCCACCGGAGCAGCGGGGCTGGAGAATGCCACCGGAGCAGCGGGGCTGGAGAATGCCACCGGAGCAGCGGGGCTGGAGAATGCCACCCGAGCAGCGGGGCTGGAGAATGCCACCGGAGCAGCGGGGCTGAAGAATGCCACCGGAGCAGCGGGGCTGGAGAATGCCACCGGAGCAGCGGGGCTGGAGACCGCCACCGGAGCAGCGGGGCTGGAGACCGCCACCGGAGCAGCGGGGCTGGAGACCGCCACCGGAGCAGCGGGGCTGGAGACCGCCACCGGAGCAGCGGGGCTGGAGACCGCCACCGGAGCAGCGGGGCTGGAGACCACCACCGGTGCAGCGGGGCTGGAGAATGCCACCGGTGCAGCGGGGCTGGAGAATGCCACCGGAGCCACGGAAGCGTGGAGCAACGGAGCGGCAGAACACCAGCGCGCACCAAGCCAGCTCGGCCGACCGGAAGCACCAACAGACGGCGACACGTACGAAAGCACCGCCGGGGACGCAGAGGTGGGTTAAAGGCCAGGTTAGAGCTATCCCCACACAGGCCAGGTTAGAGCTAGCCCCACACAGGCCAGGTTAGAGCTAGCCCCACACAGGCTAGCGATTCCTAGCCTTTTCCTCGCCAACGTGCGCTCACTGGCAAACAAAATGGACGAACTCCGGCTAAGGATCACCTCCCACAGCTGGATCAAAGACTGCAACATCCTGATCTTCACGGAAACTTGGCTCAACATCGACGTTCCTGACAGCGCCATCCGGCTAACGGGGCGTCATTTACTCCGAGCGGACAGGACAACAGACCAGAGGTGGGGGTCTGTGCATTTATGTAAATAAAGCATGGTGCACGCACTCCACCATCATCGAGAGTCACTGCTCAGCTAACCTTGAGTTCCTCTTGGTTAGATGCAGACCGTTCTATCTGCCCAGAGAGTTTACCTCCACTGTTGTGACTGCAGCCTATATCCCTCCTGATGCTAATGCCAAGCTTGCAATGAAAGAGCTGCATACTGCCATTAGCAATCAACAGACGCACAACCCCGAGGCAGCCTTCATTGTTGCGGGTGACTTCAATCACTCCAACCTGAAGACTGCACTCCCCAAATTCCACCAACATGTCTCCTTCACCACTAGAGTAGACAAGACACTGGACAAAGTCTACACTAACATGGCTGAAGCTTACAAAGACGTCCCCCTCCCCCACCTTGGTCAGTCTGATCACCTCTCATTGTTCCTGTTCTCTAAGTACTCCCCACTCATCAGACGGGTTAAACCCACTGTGAGGACAGTTAAAGTCTGGTCAGAGGAAGCGGACTTCACACTTCAGCAGTGTTTTGGAAACACTGACTGGAAGGCGTTTGCAGCCCAGGCCACCCTTGACTCCCACACGGACATTGATTCCTTCACATCCTTTGTTCTGGACTTTATAAACTCCACCATCAATAGTGTCACCTCCCTCAAACAGGTGACCATATTCCCGAATCAGAAGCCATGGATGAACAGCGAGGTCAGGCTACTGCTGAAAGCACGGGACACCGCTTTCAGGTCAGGCGATGCTCGAGCCTACAGTTCATCCAAGGCTAACCTGAAGAGGGGCATCAAGAAGGCCAAGCAGTACCATAAGCTCAGGATTGAGGAGCACTTCAACAACAACTCCGACCCCCGACGCATGTGGCAAGGCATCCAGGCCATCACGGACTATAGACCCACCAATACCACCCCCACATCCAGCAACGCCTCCTTCCTTGAGGAGCTTAATCACTTCTATGGCCGCTTCGACAGGGACAATCTAGAGACAGCCATCAAGGCTGTGCTACCTGCCGATCACCAACCCCTCACACTCACCCCCTATGACGTATTCGTGGCACTGAGTAGGACTAATGCACGTAAAGCTGCTGGCCCTGACGGCATCCCCGGGCGCGTGCTCAGGGCCTGTGCTGCGCAGCTGACAGACGTCTGGACTGACATCTTCAACCTGTCACTTGCCCAAGCAGTTGTCCCCACGTGCCTTAAAACCACCTCCATCGTGCCGGTACCAAAACACTGCGCTGCGGCAAGCCTCAACGACTTCCGCCCAGTTACACTTACTCCCATCATCACCAAGTGCTTCGAGAGGCTGGTCCTGGCACACCTCAAAGGCTGCCTCCCCCCCCCCACCACATTGGATCCCTATCAGTTTGCCTACCGCAAGAACAGGAGTACAGAGGATGCCATCTCAACGGCACTTCACTCCGCCCTCTCCCACCTCGACAACAGAGACACTTACGTAAGAATGCTGTTCATCGATTACAGCTCAGCATTCAACACCATTATACCCTCTAAACTGATCACCAAACTCGGTAACCTGGGCATCGACCCCTCCCTCTGCAACTGGATACTGGACTTTCTAACCAACAGACCCCAGTCTGTTAGGTTAGACAAGCACACCTCTTCAACCCTCACCCTGAACACCGGCGTTCCACAGGGATGTGTGCTGAGCCCCCTCCTCTACTCCCTCTTCACCCACGACTGCACACCTATACATGGTACTAACACCATCATCAAGTATGCAGATGATGCAATGGTGACAGCAACAACGATGAGTCGGCCTAGCAGCATGGTGTGCGCTGACAACAACCTGGCCCTTAACTCCAAGAAGACCAAGGAGCTCATTGTAGACTTCAGGAAGTCTAGGGGCGGCACGCACACCCATATCCACATCAACGGGACGGAGGTGGAACGTGTTTCCAGCTTCAGGTTCCTGGGGGTCAACATCTCCGATGACCTCTCTTGGACCCACAATACCTCAACTCTGGTCAAGAAGGCTCACCAGCGTCTCTTCTTCCTGAGGAGACTGAAGAAGATCCATCTGTCGCCTCAGATTCTGGTGAACTTCTACCGCTGCACCATCGAGAGCATCCTTACCAACTGTATCACAGTATGGTATGGCAACTGCACTGTCTCTGACCGGAAAGCACTGCAGAGGGTGGTGAAAACTGCCCAACGCATCACCGGTTCCTCGCTCCCCTCCATTGAGTCTGTCCAAAGCAAGCGTTGTCTGCGAAGGGCGCTCAGTATCGCCAAGGACTGCTCTCGCCCCAACCATGGACTGTTTACGCTCCTACCATCCGGGAGGCGCTACAGGTCTCTTCGTTGCCGGACCAGCAGGTCCAGGAACAGCTTCTTCCCTGCGGCTGTCACACTACTCAACAACGTACCTCGGTGACTGCCAATCACCCCCCCCCCCCCGGACACTCCTCCCACAGGAAAAACATTATGACTGTATGCATGTAAATAGATTTATTTATTGAAATCATATTCTATGTCGCTCTTCCAGGGAGATGCTAACTGCATTTCATTGTCTCTGTACTGTACTGTACACTGACAATGACAATTAAAGTTGAATCTGAATCTGAATCTGAACGGTGTGTGATCTCACCACAGCTATTTAAAATCTTGCTCGAACTGGTCATGTCGTATGCATTGCACGACACAAATATAGGCGTAAATATCCAAGGTCATCTCCTAAATAAAGCACGCTTCACAGATGACATCGCACTCATTGCTGCGTGCGAAACCAACCTCCAGACTCTGGTAAACCTCGTACATGAAAGTAGTAAAGCGCTGAGACGGAAAATCAACAGGAAAAACACAAGTACAGGCAATCTCCAAAGAGAACATAAAAATAAATATCAAAATCAAAGGTACACATGGCCGTCCGAAGGGGGGTGCATTGGGCGCGCTCGCATCACCCCCTTTTCCCCACAGTAAGAAAAAATCCAGAGGAAAATAAAATTTGGAGCGCATTCAGCGTTTACCCGAAATTCTGGTTCCTGCCCGCTGGATGATTTGAGGGAAAAAATAAAGCGACCATCCGCACCTGCGCAGTTGGGGGAAGCCGGTGACACAGTAGTGTCGCAAAATTATGCTGACTCTCTACGCATGCACAGTGGGCCCGGTTGGATTCAGATAGCATTTTGCAGTCCACACACTCAGTGATCGCCTGGATGCCTCGTGCCTACTCTGGTAAGTAGTGGAATATTGCGTTGCGGGAGGGGTAGTCTGGTTTTTATCCGGGGTAGCAAATTACCAGCGAGGGTCTAACAGGAGACCGTTCTTCCATCTCCTGGTGGGAGCGGGTACGGCTGGCAGTGGCCATAACCAGACCTCGACAACAGACGCCGCTCCGGCCCGGCCTTTGCCTCTCCCGCCATCGGGGCCACAACACCCCCCCCCTCCGCTGGTGGGAAGTACTCTGAGAAGTTGAGGGGCAAGTTCTCAGCTAGTGACTTAGGGAATTAGGAATGCCAAACTCAATCACAAACGGCGGATTGAGGAGCACTTCCAAAACAACTCTGACCCCAGGCGCATGTGGCAAGGAATCAAATCCCTTGCCGATTACCAGAAAGTTAACACCCCTCCCCCAGACAACGCCACCCTTCCTGACGAGCTAAACCATTTCTATGCTCGCTTTGACCGAGATAACAAAACCCCAGCCATCAAAGTTGCTCCACCCCCAAATGAACAACCCCTCAGTCTCTCCACCTCTGCTGTACAAGATGCACTGAGCAAGGTGAATGAGCGCAAAGCTGCCGGCCCCGATGGCATCCCTGGCCGGGTGCTTAGGGCATGTGCTGGACAACTATCCCCAGTCTTTACCGACATTTTCAATCTCTCACTGGCCCAGGGTGTTGTCCCCACTTGCCTCAAGACATCAACCATCGTGCCAGTGCCCAAACAGTCAGCCACAGGGAGCCTCAACGATTTCCGCCCAGTGGCACTCACCCCTGTCATTGCTAAGTGCTTTGAGCGGCTGATCTTGGCTCACCTCAAAGCCAGCCTCCCCCCCACACTGGACCCCCATCAGTTTGCCTACCGGGCCAACAGGTCTACAGAGGACGCCATATCGGCGGCCCTACACTCTGCCCTGAACCACCTGGACAACAACAACTCCTACATCAGGTTGCTGTTCATTGATTTCAGCTCCGCTTTCAACACTGTCATCCCCGCCAGCTTGATCACCAAACTCAGCGGGCTTGGCATCTCCACCTCCATCTGCAACTGGACACTAGATTTCCTCACCAACAGACCACAGTCTGTTAGGGTCAACAACCTCACCTCCACCACTATAACACTGAACACCGGCGTGCCACAGGGCTGTGTGCTCAGCCCTCTCCTCTACTCCCTCTTCACCCACGACTGCATCCCTAAGTACGGATCCAACGCCATCATTAAGTTTGCTGACGACACCACGGTGGTAGGACTGATCAGTGACAACGATGAGTCAGCCTACAGAGAGGAGGTCCAGCACCTGACAACCTGGTGTGCCAATAATAACCTCGTCCTCAACTCCAAGAAGACGAAGGAACTTATTGTCGACTTCAGGAAGGTCAGAGGGGGCAGACATACCCCCATCCATATAAACGGGACTGAGGTGGAGCGCGTCTCCAGCTACAAATTCCTCGGGTTACACATCTCGGAGGATTTGTCCTGGTCCTTCAACAACTCCAAGCTGATCAAAAAGGCACAGCAGCGCCTTTACTTCCTGAGGAGGCTCAAGAATGCCCACCTGTCCCCCCAGCTCCTGACCAACTTCTACCGGTGTACCATCGAGAGCATCCTGACCGCCTGCTTCACGGTATGGTACAGCAGCTGCACTGTTGCGGACAGGAAGGCACTACAACGGGTGGTGAAAACCGCGCAGCACATCATCGGTGCCCCGCTCCCTGCCATGGATGCCCTCCACCGAAAACGGTGTCTGAAACGGGCTGGGAAGATCATTAAAGACCCCTCCCACCCCAACCATGGACTGTTTGCCCTCCTCCCATCAGGGAGGCGGTACAGGAGCCTCAGGTCTCGTACCAGTAGGATGAGGAACAGCTTCTACAATCATACCGTCGCATTGCTGAACTCGGAGTCCCGCCGATAGATTCCTCCGGTCCCTCCGTCCCCATTGTTTAATTATTCTGTATTTTTTATTATTCTGTATCCTCTTTTTTTTTAAATTTCTATATTGCACTACTACGGACTGACGCAAAACTGCATTTCGTTGTACCCATACTCAGTATTTGTGCAATGACATTAAAGTTGAATTGAATCTTCTTCAGTTTGGAAGAGCATGCAAGAAATCACCAGCTATAAGAGGAAAGCCCCCCCGCTCTTTGGACAGTTGTCAGCTGACGAACGATCTGAATGAGTTTTACTGCAGGTTTGAAAATCAGAAACGTAACCCTGGAACAGCCTCTCCAACACACACAGCCAGACCCCAGTCTGCAAAGAATGGATCCTGCACCCTCTCCTTCCCATTCATCACTTCACACCTACTTAAGGCAAGACTCCAGTATGAAACGAGTGGACCCTTTCCCACCCCAACCAACACTTCACATCCACTCACAGCCTGACCTCAGTCTGCAAAGGCTGGGCCCTTCTACACCCACCCCACTCCACTTACAAGGCCTTCTACGCCCGAACCTCCAGACTCAGGAATAGCTTCATTCCCAGAGCTATAGCGGCTCTGAACCAGCCCTGCTGAGTGCCCCCCACCCCCCACGGACCGTCTCCCTCGGATGGTCACGTCGCACAGACACATCTGCACTTTAGTCTGTTTCAACTGTTTTGACTATTTTACTGTTGTAATGTTCTTTTTACAAACCATGTTCTCGGGGTATCTAAATCTAAATTTTATTAGTTATTTAAGTTATGACATCGGATGGAAGCTGCATACCAAATCTCGTTGCGCTTATGTGCAATGACAATAAAATATATTATTATTTTTATTATTATCACCACTTCACACCCAATTACTCATTTTTAACCAGTCCCTGCAAACATGTACTGTCCCTGCCTGCTTCAAAGTCTCCACTATTGTCCCTGTACCCAAAAAAGGCAAGGATTACTGGTCTTATAGACTAGTTGCACTGACCTCTGTAATCATGAAGACCTTTGAAAGGCTTGTGCTGACCACGCTGAAAAATATCACAATCCCCCTGCTGGATCCTCTGCAATTTGCATATTGGGCCAATAGATCTGTGGATGACGCAGTCAATCTGGGTCGACATTTCATCCTACAGTACCTAGACCACCAGGGGACCTATGCGAGGATGTTGTTTGTTCATTTTAACTCTGCATTCAACACCATTGTGCCAGAGCTACTACGCTCCAAACTTTCTGAGTTGACTGTGCCTGAACCCCTCTGTCGGTGGATCACCAGCTTTCTCACAGACAGGAAGCAGCATGTGAGGCGGGAAAGCATATCTCAGCTGCAAACGCTCAGCATAGGACACCGCAAGGCTGCATACTCTCCCCTCTCCTCTACTCTCGTTACACCAATGACTGCACCCCCACAGACACCTCTGTCAAGCTTCTCAAGTTAGCGGACGACACAACCCTGATTGGACTGATCCAGGATGGGGATCTATGTACTCTTTTCAGTTTGCCATCTTTCCTATAACATGGTGCCCAGAACTGAACACAATATTCTATATGCAGTCTCACCAACATCTTATACAACTGCAACATGATCTCCCAACTTCTATACTCAATACTCTGACTGATGAAGGCCAAAGTGCCAAAATACTTTTTGACTACCTGATGTACCTGCGACTCGAAAGAACCATGCAACTGTCAACCATTCCTTTGCCTAACTGGCTAATTGATCCAGATCCTGCTGCAATCTTTCACAACCATCTTCACTATCTGCAAAACCACTCACTTCTGTATCATCAGCAAACTTGCTAATCTTGCCCTGTGCTGTGACGTTTCAGAGTGCTGGAGTAACTCAGCGTATCAGGCTGAGTATAGAAGTTGGGAGGTCATGTTGCAGTTGCATAAGAAGTTGGTCAGGCCACGTTCAGAGTATTCAGTTCTGGACACAATGTTATAGGAAAGATGTCATCAAACTGGA
Source organism: Amblyraja radiata (assembly GCF_010909765.2). Taxonomy (NCBI): domain Eukaryota; kingdom Metazoa; phylum Chordata; class Chondrichthyes; order Rajiformes; family Rajidae; genus Amblyraja; species Amblyraja radiata. Next base: position 2,425,535 of record NC_045970.1, read on the forward strand.
ACGGGTACAGTGAAGATTTACGAGCATGTTGCCAGGACTAGAGGGCCCGAGCTATAAAGAGAGGTTAAGTAGGCTGGGACTCTATTTCATGGAGGAGAGGAGGATGAGGGATGATCTAATAGAGGTGTATAAAATCATGATTTGAATAGATATGGTTGAGTCTTTTGCCCAGAGTAGGTGAATCGAGGAGCAGAGCAGAGGCAGTGGATGACTTCAGGTTCGTCCGAGTAACTGAGTCGTTCCTCGACAAGTCCTACAGTAAGATTGTTACACCTAAGGTACTGAAAGAGAGAAGGTGGGTGACGGTGAGAAAGGGAGGGAAGCATTGAATGCAAATGTCTCCGGGTGTTGTACCTCTTGTGAACAGGTTCACCTATTTAGAAGCTGTCGGGACAAAAGACATTACACTGAGCGGTGGACTGGCTTGCGAAGCAAATAGGGCTGTTGAGCCAAAACCAAATAGGCCAACGTCAGGCAATGCCATTGTAGTGGGAGACTCCATTGTGAGAGGTACGGACAGGGGTTTCTGCGGCAACAGACGGGATTCGAGGATGGTGTGATGCCTTCCTGGTGCCAGGATCCAGGATGTCACGGACAGAGTGCAGAAAATCCTCAAGGGCGAAGGTGAACAGCCGGAAGTGGTAGTGCATGTCGGCACAAACGATGTCGGAAAGGGGATGAATATTCTGCAGCGTGACTTTAGAGAGCTCGGAAAAATGCTGAAAAGCAGGACCTCCAGGGTTGTTATCTCCAGTTTGCTTCCAGTTCCTCGTGCTGGCGAGAGCAGGAACAGGGAGATACGGGACCTGAATGTGTGGCTGAGGCATTGGTGCACAGGGCAGGGATTTAGATTCTTAGATCACTGGGATCTGTTTTGGAGTAAGGGGAAACTGTACAAAAGGGACGGATTGCATCTTAACAGGTGGGGGACCAGCATTCTCGCAGGCAGGTTTGCCACTGCTACACGGGTGGTTTAAAATGGAATAAGGGGGGTGGGGTGTCAAATGGGATAGTCGAGGATGGAGTTAAAGGGAAAAGGTTTCTTAAATGTGTGAGTGGGGAGGTAGAGGGGTGTAAAATGAGGGTAGAAGCAATAGGTAGCAAGGTGAAAAGTGAAAGTGGCAGGCAGACAAATCCAGGGCAAAAATCAAAAAGGGCCACTTTTCAACATAATTGTATAAGTGTTGTAAAAACAAGCCTGATGGCTTTGCCTCAATTCAAGGAACATTCGTAATAAGGTGGATGAGTTGAATGTGCAGATAGCTATTAATGACTATGATACAGTTGGGATCACGGAGACATGGCTCCAGGGTGACCAAGGCTGGGAGCTGAACATCCAGGGATATTCAATATTCAGGAGGGATAGACCGAAAGGAAAAGGAGGTGGGGGTAGCGTTGCTGGTTAGAGAGATTAACGCAATAGAAAGGAAGGACATTAGCTTGGAGTATGTGGAATCGACATGGGTAGAGCTGCGAAACACTAAGGGGCAGAAAACTCTAGTGGGAGTTGTGTACAATCCACCTAACCGTAGTAGTGGGGTTGGGGATGGCATCAAACAGGAAATTAGAAATGCGTGCAACAAAGGTAAAACAGTTATAATGGGTGACTTCAATCTACATGTAGCTTGGGTGAATCAAATTGGCAGGGTTGCTGAGGAAGAGGATTTCTTGGAATGTATGCGGGATAGTTTTCTAAACCAACATGTAGCGGAACAAAACGAGAGAGCAGGCTATTCTAGACTGGGTATTGAGTAATGAGGAAGGGTTAGTTAGCAGTCTTGTTGTGCGTGGCCCCTTGGGCAAGAGTGACCATAATATGGTTGAGTTCTTCATCAGGATGGTGAGTGACATAATTAATTCAGAAACAAGGGTTCTGAACTTAAAGAAAGGTAACTTTGAGGGTATGAGACGTGAATTGGCCAAGATAGACTGGCAATTGATTATTAAAGGGTTGACGGTGGATATGCAATGGAAGGCATTTAAAGACTGCATGGATGAACTACAATAATTGTTCATCCCAGTTTGGCAAAAGAATAAATCAGGGAAGGTAGTGCATCCGTGGATAACAAGGGAAATCAGGGATAGTATAAAAACAAAAGATGAAGCATACAAATTAACCAGAAAAAGCAGCCTGGGAGAAATTCAGAGTCCCTCAGAGGAGGACAAAGGGTTTAATTAGGAAAGGGAAAATAAATTATGAAAAAAAACTGGCAGGGAACATAAAAACTGACTGCAAATTTGTTTATAGATATGTGAAGAGAAAAAGATTAGTTAAAACAAATGTAGGTCCATTGCAGTCAGAAACAGGTGAATTGATCATGGGGAACAAGGACATTGCAGACCAATTGAATAACTACTTTGGTTCTGTCTTCACTAAGGAAGACATAAATATTGTGCCGGAAATCATAAATATTCTGCCGGAAATAGCAGGCCACAAGGGGTCAAATGAGATGGATGAACTGAGTTAAATCTAGGTTAACCGGGAAGTGGTGATCGGTGAATTGAATGTATTAAAGGCTGATAAATCCCCAGGGCCAGATAGGCTGCATCCTAGAGTACTTAAGGAAGTAGCCCCAGATATAATGGATGTATTAGTGGTAATTTTTCAAAACTCTTTAGATTCTGGAGTAGTTCCTGAGGATTGGAGGGTAGCTAATGTAACCCCACTTTTTAAAAAAGGAGAGAAAACGGGGAATTACAGACCAGTTAGTCTAACATCGGTAGTGGGGAAACTGGTAGAGTCAGTTATTAAAGATGGGATAGCAGCACATTTGGAAAGTGGTGAAATCATTGGACAAAGTCAGCATGGATTTATGAAAGGTAAATCATGTCTGACGAATCTTATAAACTTTTTCGAGGATGTAACTAGTAAGAGTGGATAAGGGAGAACCAGTGGATGTGTTATATCTGGACTTTCCGAAGGCTTTCGACAAGATCCCACATAAGAGATTAGTATACAAACTTAAAGCACACGGTATTGGGGGTTCATTATTGATGTGGATAGAGAACTGGCTGGCAGACAGGAAGCAAAGAGTAGGAGTAAGCAGGTCCTTTTCAGAATGGCAGGCAGTGACTAGTGGGGTACCACAAGGCTCAGTGCTGGGACCCCAGCTATTTACAGTATATATTAATGATTTGGTCGACGGAATTGAATGCAACATCACCAAATTTGCAGATGACGCAACGCTGGGGGGCAGTGTTAGCTGTGCGGAGGATGCTAGGAGGCTGCAAGGTGACTTGGATAGGCTGGGTGAGTGGGCAAATGCATGGCAGATGCAGTATAATGTTGATAAATGTGAGGTTATCCACTTTGGTAGCAAAAACAGGAAAGTAGACTATTATCTGAATGGTGGCCGATTAGGAAAAGGGGAGATGCAATGAGACCTGGGTGTCATGGTACACCAGTCATTGAAAGTAGGCATGCAGGTGCAGCAGGCAGTGAAGAAAGAGAATGGTATGTTAGCATTCATAGCAAAAGGATTTGAGTATAGGAGCAGGGAGGATCTACTGCAGTTGTACAGGGTCTTGGTGAGACCACACCTGGAGTATTGCGTACAGTTTTGGTCTCCTAATCTGAGGAAAGACATTCTTGCCATAGAGGGAGTGCAGAGAAGGTTCACCAGACTGATTCCTGGGATGTCAGGACATAGACTCGGCTTGTACACAGAGAGTGGTGAATCTCTGGAATTCTCTGCCACAGAAGGTAGTTGAGGCCAGTTCATTGGCTATATTTAAGAGGGAGTTAGATGTGGCCCTTGTGGCTAAAGGAATCAGGGGGTATGGAAATAAGGCAGGTACAAGATACTGAGTTGGATGATCAGCCATGATCATATTGAATGGTGGTGCAGGCTCGAAGGGCCGAATGGCTTACTCCTGCACCTATTTTCTATGTTTCTATAAGTTAAAGGTGAAGGGGAAAAGATTTAATAGGAATCTGTGGGGTATATTTTTCACACAAAGGGTGGTAGGTGTATGGAGCAAGCTGCCAGAGGAGGTAATTGAGGCAGGGACTATCACAACATTTAAGAAACAGTTACACAGGTACATGGATAGGACAAGTTTGAAGGGATATGGATCAAACACAGGCAGGTGGGACTAGTCTTCATGGGACTGGGCCGAAGGGCCTGTTTCCACACTGTATCACTCTATGACTCTATCTATCTTTCCCTCTCAACCACATTCTCCTGCCTTCTCCTCATTACCTCTGACACCCGTATCAATCAAGAATCCATCAATCTCCTCCTGAAAAATGTCCATTGACTTGACCTCCACAGCTGTCTGTGGCAATGAATTCCACAGTTCACCACCCTCTGACTTAAGAAATTCCTGCTCATCTCCTTCCTAAAGGAATGTCTTTTAATTCTGAGGCTGTGGCCACTGGTCCTAGACTCTGCCACTAACGGAAACATCCTCTCCACATCCACTCCATCCAGATTTTTACCAGGATGGGACAGACGGCAGCAGCTTCACACCGTGTCCCAAAGCTTGTGTCCTGTCCTTCATCACCCAAGGCACCGTCACAAAGTAGCTCACGATGGTTTGGGTAACATTCAGGAATGTCTATGCATGTCACATCATGAATATTACTGATCCAAAATATATGACCCAAAATATAATCTATACCTTTTCTCCAGAGATGCTGCCTGACCCACTGAGTTACTCCAGCACTCTAATAATAATAATAATGGATGGGATTTATATAGCGCCTTTCTAATACTCAAGGCGCTTTACATCACATTATTCATTCACTCCTCAGTCACTCTCGGTGGTGGTAAGCTACTTCTGTAGCCACAGCTGCCCTGGGGCAGACTGACGGAAGCGTGGCTGCCAATCTGCGCCTATGGACCCTCCGACCACCACCAATCACTCACACACATTCACACTCATTCACACACAGGCAAAGGTGGGTGAAGTGTCTTGCCCAAGGACACAACGACAGTATGCACTCCAAGCGGGATTCGAACCGGCTACCTTCCGGTTGCCAGCCGAACACTTAGCCCATTGTGCCATCTGTCGTCCCTATTAGGTTAGTGAGGTAGGGGCAGAGATCGGGGAGGCAGGACTTCAGCAGGGGAGTGGGGAGAGGGTCGAGGGAGCAGGTAGTGGGTTTGGTAGAGCTGATGAGTTTGGAGATTTCAATAGGGGTGACCAGGTCAAACTGGGAGAGGAAGCAGTGTGGAGGAGGGGTAAGGAGGTCAGTGGAGATGTTAAAAGGAGGGGCCTTGGTAGGTGGTGGAGTAGATGCTGGGGAGTCGGGTACAGGGGATAAAGATTGATAGATGGTGCTGATTTTATCAGCGAAAAAGTGGAGGAACGAGTTGCAGAGATCCGGAGTAGAGGTAGGGAGATGTCACCTATCCATGTTCTCCAGAGATGCTACCTGACCCGCTGAGTTACTCCAGCACTTTGTGTCTATTTTCCCTTCACCCATCTGCCCAGGCCCACTCTCCCCCGTCCTTTCCTATGTTCCTTTCCACCCATAAACCTATCTCTGCCTTTACATTTCACACCTCTTTCAAATCTGCTCTACTTATCTACATGCAGTTTTCTTAACTTTTTAGTCATAGAATGATGCAGTGTGGAAACAGGCCCTTAAGCCCAACTTGCCCACACCGACCAACATGTTCAATCTACACTAGTCCCACTCACACGCGTTTGGCCCATATCCATCTAAGCCTGTCTTATCCATGTACGTGTCCAAATGTCTCTTAAACATTAGGATAGTTCCAGCCTTAACTACCTCCTCTGGCAGCTCGTTCCATACACCCACCACCCTTTGTGTGAAAAAGCTACCTCTCAAATTCCTGATAATTTCTATAACATTGGTCATAAATTTGGTGCAAAAATGCTCCAAAATAAGGCTCAGAATGCATCAGAGAGCATGTAAAACACCTTAGCTTCCAGGGCCTGAATAAGGTGAACTGGACAATGATCAGAGACCCAGACCCGCCCAGGGAATAAAGCGATATGCGTTCTTGATTGCCGTAGAACAGTGATCGAGTGTTGCCTCCCCTCTGGCGGGGCAGGTAACATGAAGTCTGTATTTTGGAAGGTCACAGCTGAGGTTAGCTTTGTTAAAGTCCCCTAAAACAATGACCATGGAGTCCGGGAAGTCACTCTCTACCCTCATTACCTGGTCAGCGAGTTGTGTTAGTGCCTCACGTTTGCAGGTTTGGATGGGGGGGAGGAATGTAAACTCCAGCGAGAATAAAGGAGTTAAATTCCCTCAGAGAGTAGAAGGGTTTGCAGTGGATAAAGAGGGATTGCAAAAATTTGACAGCACCACCTCTTGATTTCCCCGCTGCCTCCACTTCGCGATCCGCTCTGTGAAGTTGGAAGCCAGCCAGTTGTAGCGCGCTGTCCAGGGTCGACTCACAAAGCCAGGTCTCGATGAAACACAGGCAGCAGCATTTACGAACCAAACTTGACGAAATTAAACTCTTTCACAGTAAGGTCAGGATAAACTTGCTTACGTAAGGCATAAATGCATCAAAACTTTCTTTAAAAAAAAAACACTTAAAAATGACTTTAGGTTTTTGGGCCAGTGGCAGCCAGTTGGTACTGTGAGCAGTTGGCTGTGTGCAGCTTGGCTCACTTTTGCATTTTAACTTAGGCACAGTATGAATGAGAAGATGCTGGTACAGTTGATTGTCTGCTCCTCGACAGGGGCAAGGAGGGCTTATATTAGGAACACTTCTCCATCCGTTTCCCACCACGGATGGCTGACCTGCTGAGTTCTACCGGCACTTTGGAGGGGAATGGACGGGCGACATGTCGGGTCTGGACACTACTGTTCCTCCAGCTTGTGTGTCACCTTGTCAAAGTTCGTCTCTTAAAAAGCAAATAAAATTGTTAAAGGTAAACCATGGCAATCTTTAATTGATTCATCAGACGGGAGTGGCAAGATCTACAATGAGCACAAACGTTGCACAGTGCTTCTCGGTTCCACTCTCAGAACAAAGGAAAGTTAGTACAATTATACATTTTTCTTATCAATAAAACACTCCTACCAAGTCTGAATATGACATGACTGTAAGCTTCTATACCCTTTCAGAATATAGGAAAAGCGGGGTCCAAATCAAGCTCATCCAATAACAAGTTATTACTTATCTCTGGAGCTTCAGCTATTTTTTTTCAATCTTGGCTTCTTTATGGCCTTGAAAGAAGCACATGTTATTACACAGGCTTCCATCTTAATGTCTTTATTAAAACGCCAACCTGTCCTCCATATTGTGTTCCATATAATTTACAAAGTCATTCAGACATGGCACCGAGCCATTCTTTTGTTCTACGAGACCATGCTTTTGGAGAAGAACGACTCCATTTTAGATTTGACTATTAGCTCTTTCAACCTCACTCTGGCAATGGAGGAGGCCCAGGGCAGAAAGATCAGTGTGGGAGCGGGAAGGAGAGTTAAAATGGTTGGCAACTGGGAGATCCAACAGGCCTTGGCAGATTGAGTGCCAGTGTAGGGTGAAATGCATGCCTAGTCTAGATACAAGAGAGAGAGATTTTGTGTGTGAGAGAGACAGGGAGCGGGAGAGGGAGTGCGTGAGAGAGACAGGGAGCGAGAGAGGGATCGTGTGAGAGAGACAGGGAGCGAGAGAGGGAGTGTGTGAGAGAGAGGAGGAGGGTACGAGAGGGTGAAGTGGAGAGAATTTGTACGAGGGGGGGGGGGGGAATGTGGAGAGAGAGCGGAGGGAGAGGAATTTTATATGTGCAGCTTTAAGGGACATTGGTCAGGTGGCATTTGGAGTATGGCATACAGTTCTGATCACGGGACTGATGTGGAGGCTTTGTAGAAGGTGCAGAGGTGGTTAACCAGAATGGTTTACAAACAAGGAACTGCAGATGCTGGTTTGCAAAAAAGGAAAAAGTGCTTGAGTAACTCAGCAGGACAAGCAGCCTCTCTGGAGAGAAGGTATTGGTGACAGAAGATCTCGACCCGAAACGTTACCCATTCCTTCCAGCATTTTGTGTTTACCTAAACAGCTCCTATCCACATGGCGGTGTGCCAACAGGCTGGAGGAGCGAGGAAAGGCCTTGCCACAGAGCGGGCAGGTGAAGGGGCACTGGCTGGTGTGAACTCGCCAGTGCTCCAGCAGGTGGTCAAGAGGGGTGAAACCTGTACCACCGTGCGCTGTTGAAATGCTTGCCGTCGTGGGAGCAGCCGCTCGCCAGCGTGAGCCCACCGGTGTTGCCGCAACCCCCGCAAGCTGTCAAGCTCCTCACCACTGTAAGGGAAGTCCTAGGGCTGGCCACAGGTTTGCACGCGCTGGTGAGACAGGGCGTGGGAGGCCGTGGCAAAGTGCTCTCCACACACCGGGCTAGGGACGGGACGGTCGCTGTCGTGCACCCGCTGGTGGGACAGCAGCTTGGAGGAGCGGGTGAAGCCCTTGCCGCACTGGGCGCAGGTGAAGGGACGCTCGCCGGTGTGGGTTTGCAGATGCCTCTGCAGGTTGCTGGAACGGGTGAAGCCCTTGTCGCACTGGGCGCAGGTGAAGGGGCGCTCGCCTGTGTGGGTGAGGTGGTGCTCCAGCAGGCTGGTGGAGTGGATGAAGCCCTTGCCGCACTGGGCGCAGGTATAGGGGCGTTCGCCGGTATGGGTGCGCTGGTGCTTCAGCAGGTGACTGGACTGGGTGAAGCCCTTGCTGCACTGGGTGCAGGTGAAAGGACGTTCGCCGGTGTGGGTGCGTTGGTGCTTCAGCAGGTGGCTGGAGTGGGTGAAGCCCTTGCCGCACTGGGTGCAGGTGAAGGGGCGCTCGCCGGTATGGGTGCGCTGGTGCACCAGCAGGTTGCCGGAGTGGTTGAAGCCCTTGCCGCAGTCGCTGCAGGTGTAGGGGCGCTCGCCGGTGTGGGTGTACTGGTGCTTCTGCAGGTTGCTGGACTGGATGAATCCCTTGCCGCACTGGGGGCAGGTGTAGGGCCGCTCCCCAGTGTGCAGGCGCCTGTGCACCTTCAGGTCCCTGGACAACTTGAAGTCTTTGCCGCAGACCGCGCAGGTGAAGGGCCGCTTACTGCTGTGCACCTGCCGGTGGTCCCGCAGCCCTGACAACCAGGCAAAGCTCTTGCCGCAGGTGGAGCAGTCATAGGGCTTTTCGCCCGTGTGCACCCGCCGGTGTCTCTTCAGGTCATTCGCCGTCTTGAAGCTCTTGCCGCAGTCGGAGCAGATGATGGGCCTCTCGCTGGAGTGCACGCGGTTATGCCGCAGCAGGTTGCCGTAGCGGGTGAAGCTCTTGCCGCACTCTGTGCAGTCGAAGGGGCGTTCTCCCGTGTGCACACGCTGGTGGGTCTCCAGATCACTAGGGCTCTGCCAGGCCTTGCCACACACGTCGCACTCATAACGCTTCTCCTTCTTGTGCCCTGTCATGTGGTCCTCCACTGAAGCACAGCCCGGACACCGAACAAATGCGGGGGAGGGGGGCTCACCGGCACCCTGGCCGCCCTCAAAGGCTGCTCACGTCCCCGTCTCTCCGTCGACAGCAATGGCTCCTAAACCCTGCAGGAGAGGAACACAGAGGGTCAACAACGGGGAAACAGGACATTACTAACACATATTGGGTGTGTTTATGGCAGAGGAAACCGTTATATAATTCTGCGTGGCACAGTGGCACAGTTGCTGCCTCACCGCCAGAGACCCAGGCTCGATCCTGACTACAGGTGCTGTATGTGCGGTGTTTGTACGTTCTCCCCATGAACTGCGTGGGTTTTTACTCCAGGTGCTCCGGTTTCCTCCAACATTTCAAAGACATTCAGGCTTGTAGATTAAGTGGGCTCCACAAGATTATAAAATTGTCCCTAATGTGCGTAGGATAGTGCTAGTGTACGGGGTAATCGCTGGCCGGTTGAAAGACCCGTTTCAACGCTGCATTTCTAAACTAAAGTAAACCAAATGATGGTCTCGACCCAAAATATCACCCATTTCTTCTCTCCACTGATGCTGCCTGACCTGCTGAATTACTCCAGCACTTTTTTTTTTTTTTTTTTCTCTCTCTCTCT